>NC_135695.1:14748375-15048375 GCF_964276395.1 Gasterosteus aculeatus | reverse complement strand
AGGACAGAGAGAGAGATAGAAGAACAGAGAGTTTGACAAACAATGCATTAATGTGCTAAGACGCTTTTCTCCCAAAACTTGCCACTTCCCTTTCGTGGAATTTTAGCAAACCAGATGAACAAATCAGATATACAATCATATTTCAAGGTGAGAGCTTTGTTATTTCAAATGGATGGAATACAGAGCATTTTGCATTTCTTCAATGATAAGGGACCCTCGATTAAGCCCAAGCTCTGATATTTCAAAGGACACTCATAACGGCCAAGGACAACTACGACAGTTGACCGTTTCTGTTGCGCTAATGCAAGTTAGTCTTGTATATAGGTGATCCTTTTATACATCAAGTCATTAATTAGGTTATACTGTAAGCCAGTACACGGTGCCAGCACATGGTATATCGTAAGCTGCCCACAGCCAAGCTACTTCTCTAAGACTGGGTGTGCTGCGCGTCTGTTAGCTGCCAACTGCTCTCTCCCCATTAATCACAAACCGGGTTCTAAAGTTTGAACTCTGACCTTCATCGCTGTATCAAGTCTCAATGGCAGATGGAGACAGAGCTTTGTGTGCTCACATCAGATCATCCATTTCTCACACACACACACACACGCGCGCAAACGTGCCGGGAGCGGAGATGCACGGAGGATCACCCATAGCAACGGTCGTTTGGTCACCGGCTGATATTTCGTTGTTGGAGAGCAGCTTGCCCTCTGGGAGTCTCAGTGTTCTACAATAAACTATTAGAAATGAGCCTTTTGCATGGCGGTGCAAATCAAAGACTTGGTTGCCATGCAGCTAATTGAAAAACCAGTGATCATCCTTGAAAGCAAAAGCAGAGTGGCCCATGCTGGGAAACTTTGTTTATCATAAGCAAGATGCTAAGGCTGAAAGACACTGATTAGCATGAATAAATTAAAAACTATTTCAATAAGTGGGTGATAGCTTATCTTTGAATTACATGCCCAGTGCAGCTCACCCATTGAAGATTAATTGCCTCTCACAAGGTATTTCGAAAAGTTCATTTTCATCAATAGATTTCCCTTAATTCATGAATCCCCCAGAAGTGCATGAAATTGGTAACAAGCTCTCCATAATCATGCTTTCTGCATCGTTAACTTCATTGGCAATTACTCATCACATGTATTGGTTGTGACACTGCGGAAGCATGTTATTTTTGCCCCATTAGGTCATGACAGGCATATCATAAATGAATGGTTAATTACCAGTTGAACAGAAATGGCGTTCATAGTTTCTTTGAATTTCTACAAGAAGCCTGCTTAATGGTCAACTATTTTACCAGAACTTTAGAATGGTAAGATCTGCTTCACTGTTGGCCATTTTCATGTTCATAGCATAGTTAGAAGTGGATTTAGTCACAGCACATATTAGTCAACGCTGCCTAGACAGTTTAGATGGCTCTTTTTAAAATAATGGTTTATGTTGTTTTTGGGTGCTAAAGGTAATATTAACTTTCAGGACCGATATGCTTATGGGCTTCGGTTCTGGCAAGTTAGCGAGCTAGCTCTTCCATCTCTAGAGTTGGCTGTTAGTTGTAACTGGTGTAAAGCATGGCTAAATTAGCAAGTTAGGTCAGTAGCCAGCCATCTGCAGCTTAATATTGCATTTGTCTGATGTAATATTGCCCCCCTGTTAGAATGGTAAGGGAAACACCCAACACAGCCAGCTGAATTTTAATACCCTGAGGTGGGTTAGGGTTGTCTTCGGTCTTTCCTTTGTTCGGCTTTTAACATTTAGCTGCAATTATGAAGTTGGCTGAAAAAGGGTGTATGTTATTCTGAAAGAATATATGCCTGGTGCACCTACTATAACACATAACAGTGTAATAGTTGGGTGCGCTTATGGAAATGGAGCAATAATACTTACCAGGTCACACCAACATGAAAAAAGACTATTACAGAGGAATCCGATGTTTAACACAACACTTTGAAAGTGCACTATATTAGAGAAATTGTTAGATCAAAAATGTATCTGTTGAAGTTGGAACTATACAGTGATCATCATACATTCCCGCAATCACACACCATTCATTGGCCCCTCTGGCGAATTTATGCAGTACATTAATATGGGAATCACTGGATTCATCATAGATAATGATACTATTATGGAATAATGTTCATCATCTAATGTGCACTTGCTGGGAATCTATTTGTGTCTTCAGCAGTTTGCTGTCTCCTGCAACCCCTCATATTTCAATTCTTATTTCTTATTAATCTACCCAACATCTTAGCCACAAGGAGATTTTAGAATATAAGAGATGCCAAAACAAGACAAGCAATAAAGGCTGATGAGGTTTTATGTCTTGGCCCTGCCATTTAGCACTTAGTCCACTTCTTCTTTTGCTGCTGGGCTCAAATAAATGGAAAGAGAAAGAAAACATCCCTTTTTCTGAACATTTTTATTACTTTTTTATTATTGGAGTGTGGTTGTGTGTTCTGTTGGAAATGATTGAGATTGATATGTTTAATAATGCTATGAGAGAGCAGCAGGTGTCATTAGAGGTGAACACTTTAGAGGTTCATGGGCTTGGAGACAACTGCTAGATGTCTTTTATTTGAAAGTACACACTGCCAGCACATTGACATGTTTATATATATATATAAAAAAAATCCACTTGTTTCTTTATAATTAGGCCGACAATTTTTCATTTTTATTAATATCAAGTCCATATGACTGATGATATGAGTTCTTCATTAGACGCACCGGTGCTAGTGGTGTCTGGATGGTTTTTTATTGGAGTAGTTCCATTCCAAGTATTAATATGTGTGCAGAGTATTGGGCAGATACCTGATATCTGTATAGTTATCTGTGCATCCCCATTCAAGTTTTTTGTTCTAATACCTAAATCGTAAAGCCTCAGGGCTTTGAATTCAAGACAAAGGCATCTGTCTTTACAGTAAACTTGCTAAGGAGGGCCATGGTACATTGAAAAACCTTGCAAAATGTATTTTTCTACTTGATGAACTTTTCCCAAAGTGAAGTATTCAAATGATCTGTGCCTTCTTCATGACATGGCACAGATAGGTAATCCCTTTGAGGAATACAATCTGTCACTGTTTATGTTTAGTTTCCTTGTTTGACAACTAATTAAACGGCTGGAAGTTGGTTCCATCTCACTGCTCGCAGTGAGGAAAGGGAATTGAAAACCTTTAGGAATAGCAGTGTAGTCTCATTGCTGAGGTTTATATTATGCCCTGAAATCACATGTATATTTTACTGCTTTATATTATGATCCGTCAATATAAAAGTATATAAAACACCTTGTGGTTTATGGAAGCTTTGTAGTTAGTTTAGAATTGCATGAAGCTATTCAAAGATGGCCTCAGGATTTGTTCCCTGTGTCAAGAAAAGCTGAAATTTTGAAATTAAATATGTTTCAAAGTACTTAACGTTGTTGATTAAGCATGATCAGTCCTCAGATCAGTAAGCATCCACATTTTAATAAGGCCATTACTGTATTGTATTTGGACAGGAGATGCTTTGGGCATTAACGGCATCCTTTGTGTTTGGGATGACACTGGACAAATGAAGGATATGAATTACAGAAAATGAAGCCGTAATTTCTCTTTATTTTCTCTACCTACCTCTCTGACTCCTCAGCGTGTTCTGCCATCCATTACGACGAGCGGCCGGGCTTTCCCTCTGTCCTCTAATTGGAAAGCTGGATAGCAGTAGGTTTAGCCAGTAATGGGGTCCTGCAATTTGGTTGCAGAAGTCCTTCTGGAGAGACTTGTCAGAATTTCTACAAGGGCGTAGTTGTGTGCGTCCCACTTTGCAGCCTCAGATGAAAACCCCCGCATTTTAATAATGCAGCTGTAAGCATTTCGTTCAATTCAAGGTGGCGTCATTAGGAGCTCATTTATTCACCCGAGGTGTGTGCCTGGGGGAAGATGACACCGCCCAGATCAGCTGTTGTAGCTCACTCTCAGCACCTCCCGCAGGGTTGGAGAAGGGACAATTAGAGGGAAATGGGCAAACACGACAATCATAGCATTGTTACTGGATTGACACTTAAATAAAACAACATGCTGTGTCTGTAGGTGAGAGAGGAGTTAAACTGATTACAGTTTTAGGGACAGCGCGGTTACGTTCGTTTCTGACTGTTCTGTTGGAGTAGATGTAAAAAAGGGGGAAATGTGGCAATAAGCGAGATGCACCCTAGAACTTAAGGTTTTAGTCTTTGCAGGCTTTTCAAGCTAATGTCTGAACCAATAAATAAGCCAGTCGGAAAGCCTGCAACAATGTCCCAAAAGCATTTCACAGAAGGGACGGACACCAATCAAATAATTTCCTCTTTCATGCCTGGTGGAAGAAGTTACTTACCGTGGTCTTTAGCCAGGCTACTGATCAGAGGAAAAGCACAGTGTAAAACCTCATGAAAAAAGGGGATTCTTAATTTTTACTCTCTGGTTATGTTGAGTATGTGCTGGTAGCCAGATTTTGGAACTCACGTACCATTATTGTTGAATCTACAGAAAGTGAATAAATACACTCAATAAAGACATGCTTTTGAAATAGATAAAATATATTGTCTCATTATGAAAGAGACTTAAGCCCATTGATAATTGATCATCTCTGGGTTTGGCTACTTAACTTGCCCACATTGTAACAGTCCAGCCCCCCCCACTCTACTTGTCAGTCACTTCCCTTCACCTGTTCACTCACCTGCCACTGATTATTAATCAAGCCACTATTTAGACGCCTGCCTCCCAGACACACATTGCCACGTTGTTCTTGGGTTTTCCATGGCAGAGCTGAGCGCTCGCTCACAGACTGATCTCCTGTGACCATCCCCGTTCTTCCCGCCTTGCCTGACTGCCGGTAAACCCACCAGCCTTCTGATCCTGGCTGTTCAACTCTGCCTGCTGTTTCTGGAAGTTTATAGTAAAAGATAAGACTCTCTGGAATTTTTTGTGTTATATTTGGGTCCATATACAACTGGTTTCACAGATGTCAGATCAGTGATACCTCATTGGCAGGGTCTTTGATGCAAATACTCTACACTGGATAACAGTTTTAATACCTCAACCATGTTCTATGTCAATTCATAATAAAACAATGCACTTATAAATAATATGCACATGAAGTGCAAATAAACCGAACACTTGGTAACTTTATTTTATTATTAGTAATTAAAAATTAGGAATGTGTGTTTGCCAAATAGAAAACCCCTTCAGACCTCAATATCAAGTCTCCATATTGTGGCCCTTCAACATCAATGCTTGCAATGTCTCAGCACTGTAACCTAGCAACAAGACTCTTGCTTACATAAGATCTTGTTTAGGGTATTTTTTAATGAGGTACAACAGATGGCAGACTGCTATTTTGCGCATGCCTTAGCTGTGTCCAAATTCCCTCTATTAGTGATTCACCATCTCCTACAGAATGAATAGTTCATATGTAACTGTAGGCAGTAAATATAGATTTTGGACTCATACAAGTTGTTGACATTTTGTGACCTGGATGATGAAATAGTGAACAAATGTCATATCTTAAATTCTTTATATTTGCTCCATACTCTTCTTTCATTCAGTGTTATTAGGGTAGATTTTTTTCAAAAACTATTTGTGGTTTTAGTGGATCAAACCGCTTAAACTTCTGGCAACATAAACCGCTTTAGTTGAATAGCCACTAACACAACTCTGCTAATTTGGTCATAAAACATTTTCCTATGAATTCCTTATAATAAAAGGCCCTTTTATTTTGAAGCGGCAGAAACAAGATATTTTTGGTTTCCATCAGTAGTAACTTGGCCAACTTGGACACCTGATCTCAGCTGTGTTCTGGCCCACTTTTCCTCCCCTCTCCCCAATGCTCTCGCTCGTGTGTCGGGGCAAGATAATGCAAGACCTGCGTTTGATGAATTATTTTGGATTTTGCCCACATGCTGTTCGCACCTCGCCGAGATCCGCTAGCCATCCTACCTGGGGCTCTTCTGTTCTTACTGATCCAGTCCCAATGCGAAAGAAGGTCCGATCTCGGAGCTCATGTACTCGTCAGTTAACGCGTCCTGGCATGATAACACGATTGCATTAAAAAGGCAAATGTAACTGCAGCCCTACTTTCTGAAGCGGTTTAGGTTTAAACGGTTCGATGCAGTAAACCCACAAATAGTTTTTGAAGACATGAAACAAAAGCACGGGTTGTTGTCTGGTGAATAAATGAATATTCTGTTCTTCACAGACATTCCCGCCACGTGTCTAAAGTTTGACTAATTTCTACTGATCTTTTATTCTGTTCCCTTGGAATTTTGCTATTCTCTGCTGGCGCAAACAGTGTCATCCAGTAAAGCAACTGAGCAACAGTAGTTTTGAGCCAAAAAGCTGACAGCTCTTCATCAGAACCCTTTAAAACTTCTCAGTCCCTGCCTGGGAGAGATAGGATCAGTAGACAACCCCCAACATTTTCAATTTTGTGCTATCAGACACTGAGGAGATGTGTCAACAGTAAGTAAACACAGGAGTCTGACAAGCAATAACCTAGATTCAACATCGCCTCCGGTCCTCTCCCATTGAAGGTCCGCCACTTTCATCTCATTTAGATCTACATCGACTGATCAAAAACGACGCCTATTCCCCCGCAAAACAGAAACGCCAGTGATTGTCTCTCATGTCACTGAGGTCTGGATTTTTGCGACATGCGCTCTTACCTGTGTAAAAAACCTGTGCATACATGTCATATCGGTGTGTGCCCACCTGGGAGGAATTCAACTTTATAATATTTAAAAAAACATGCGGTCTATATAATAGAGGGTAAGCAGTGATTTGTGAATCGTAGCTGTTGTATTTCCTTTTGCCATAAAGACTGTAGGTATACGAGTGTTGATGCTCGTAAAGATGCACTATCCTTTATTTAAGTGGAGGCTCCCTACTCTTTATGGTGCTCGTTCAGTCATTGCATTGGGTTTATGGGGGCAAGTTTACGGGCATTGTTAGTGACTAGCGGTGCAGCAGTGGGTCCAAACCAAGAATTGTGTGTCTGCTTCTCTACACAGTACAGCTCTCAATGACAAAAGAGAACACATGACTCCAAAAAGTGATGCCGGGTCTTCAGAGGAACTCTGGAAATTGTGGAATCAACTTTTCTTTTGTTGTTTTTTATAGCAGCGTTCAGGAGGGATCAGAGGGTCCAGAATAGTTGGAAGCCACGGACGACTCAGAAGCCATTACTGTATAGCACAGACCACTGCAGAAACACTCCCTCACAGATTCAAATCTTGCAGATTAAAAGAGTGTCTCATAAGCCTATATTCGTGTGCACGTCCACCCGCGTGCCTGCGTGTGTGCGCTCAGTTAAATGTATTTAAACGCCTTTGTGGGCGGCTGCATGTGTGTCTGTGTGTGTTTGAAGCAGCCTAAATACCGGAGCTTTTAACATCAAAGCTTCAAGAGGATTTAAGTGCTTAGAATCTTGTCAATTATGATTGTAAGCGATGTCCAGCAGGGACTGCTGATGACGTTTCCTCAGTAGAAAAAGAACTTCTCTTTTTCTTTTATGAAAATATGCTTTTAAAGGGCTTTGATTTATGATGCACAGCTTCCAGGCTGGCTGAAGTGAAGCCTGGTAGCAGACCCGTGACTCACTGGTCTGGTTTTGTTCTTGTGCATAGCGGTTTGGGAATGACTGACCCCATTGAAGCCTTTTGTGTGTGGAACTGACTGACTGCCAAGGTCTGTCACAAAATATTAAACAAAGTTACGGTTACGTCATCACTGCTCACAATATGTCGACATGCCTGAGCCCGAACACAAAAGGAATTATACCTATGAAGAAAAAAGTTGAGTTTCTCATTCCCTGTGAGCAGACACAGGCTATCAAGCTATGTTAGCTGACATGTTAGCAACTAATAGAGGGCCCAAATAACTAAAGCCCGGCTACAAGTGCACGGTGAAGCATTCAGGCGATGTCCAAAAACATTTTTGCATTTTGAATTATTAATTTCAAACCAATTTTAGCTTATGAAGTGTTAATAGGCAAAAATAGATTGAATAGATTACATTCTTCCTATTGGTCCGGTTTTAAAGTACACCACACACTGTCAGACTGAAACAAATGCAGTGGACATAGATATTTCACATCCACAATTAATGCAATATGGAAATGAACTGTGACATTTATTCATTTTTTCAAGAACTAAGTTAACATTTTGCTGTGATGCTTATTTCCTACAGTGGTTTATTCTTGGGGAACCCAGGAAGCCCAGTCGGTGGTCTTTGTATGTTATGTCAAAACAACCCAACAAGTAATGTTTCAACAATAATAGTCAAACTTCATGATCTAGTCTGCGTATAAGGTGCCCAGTGTGATTTAACACAAAGTGAGAGGTCATTTTAGTACAGCTCGTTCTGTGCTTGAATGACCCCTCACTGAAAAACCCACCTGTCACCGGACAAGATATCTAACATACCTCACTGTCGAATGTAATATCACTTAAAGGTGATGTTGGCGAAGGAGCCGTGCATCACAGATTTGGAGTGCTGATCCTGTGTATTTCTGTTTTCTTTTTCTTTTTTTGTAGTTCCTCCCAAGATATATGACATTTCCTCCGACATCACGGTAAACGAGGGCAACAACGTGTCGCTCATCTGTACGGCCAGTGGGAAACCCGAGCCGAGCATTTCCTGGAGACACATAACCCCATTAGGTGAGTTCACTCTCCGTCTCACATACCTATGCTAATGGACGGGTGGATTGAGAGAGGAAACGAGGAAGCATGGACAGGATCAATAAGTGATGGACTAATGGGGGGAGAGGACTGGTAGTTAGGCTGTGGATGAAGAGATGGAAAGGAGGAAGCAAGGTTGAGGTTGGAAAGATTCACGGCAACAAACACACGTGATGATGCAATATTTAAGGACAATTATTTTTCAGTTATGAAATAGATTCCACCCAATATCAGTTACCGCTTTACCTATAAACATTTGTCGAGATACAATGTACCTACTTACATTAGTATGGAATTTTTTAGTGACAGCAGAAAAAAAATCCAGTATATATTTTTTTAATTAAAGATTTGTGATATCTGAAAAACACTGTTAACCGACATGAGGGAGCCTGAATGTTCATTTTAATCTGATAATTTATTGATTATAATATAAAAGGACAATGTGCAAGATTAGCGATGCACCTTATATAATAAGTTCTTTACTTCGACGTATAGCGACTCCAGCTCAGACACACGTCACGGCAGAGAAAGGGTGGCTACATTTCACTCCGATGGATGTGGAGATCTCTCATTGTCACAAATGACATAAAACCCGCCAAAGGAAAGGAGGTAATACCAGCAATTTGTCAAAACATTCGGCCGGCGAGCAGAACAGAAATGTGCAGAAATGCAGAGTATACGGCTGTTTGTCAGGCAGCCGTCCAACCTCGTCCACTGCAGGTGACCTGAGCAGCCACCTACAGGTTAATAATGACAATTGGCTAATCAGTGAAAGCTAGTCAACAGCTAATTGTCTTGGTGCGATTGTATTTCACAGGATTTGTGTACTTTTTCTGGAAGTCATGTTTTGAGTTTATTGAATCATTGAACCATAAGTTAGTTGACAATCCATGTTTTACTTGATTTAAAGTAATCAAATGATCAACCTTGTGACTACTCTTCACACCTGGCATAGAGGGAAACAGTTAGACCACTATTTGACCTGTTATTAACCACTCTATTAGTCTATATTAATACATCTATGGCTTCATCTATGGCTGTTAATGACCTTATCTAAAGGACCCCTATAGGGTTTTACCTTCATGTGCATGAAATCTGCACAAGGAAAAGATTACCCTTTTTTTAAATTGAATGTAGCTATCCTGGGAAAATGTGTTGCGTAAGTATTAATATTTAAAAAATGTGAAATATCCCCTGGAACGTTCCTACTTCTCACCTCAGTGGTTAACGAATAAAAAGCCAGAGCACATTCACTCCAAAAAATCAAACAAGCCGTTCTTTATTAAGTAGTTCTGCCATAACAAATTCATCTCTCATCACTGCCGAGGACCCTCCCATTTGCTCTGGCATTTACGGTGAATTAACAAAGAGTTTTTATTACCATTATAATTTATTTTGGTGGCTCCTATTAAGTGCTCGGAGTCCTGAATCCCCCCTTTGAAATGCCTTTAACTGTTGCTGCCCCCCACCCTTCTACTTCACCCTCATTTTCATATTAATGGATTAGAGCACGCTGTGCTTATCTGATAGCGGTGAGGATGACTGCATTTATCTTATGGCTGTCAAATCCTCCTCTCTGGTGTGCTGGCCCTGATTGCGTTAGGGGAGTTTTCAGAAGATGATCAAAAGAGCCATCCTCAGAGTCCGAGTGGCAGTCACTCTTTCTTCTTTGAAGTGTCCGCACTTTGAAGTACGCCGGGAAATAAATGATATGCTGGTCAAATGAAAGGGGCCCGGGACAAAATGTAATCACAGGCCGTCTCCCAGCACATCAGAAAGGAAGCCATTTGCCGTGGGATCTTTGAGGTGCTTATTGTTGTAAGGGCCATTTGTCCAAAGGACATGGTACAACTGAAAGGTTGTAATAGGCTAATTACCTATCGATGGAATTCAATTACAAATGTTGGATGTGCAAAACTGCTCCAGCCAGTGAGTGCACGTGGGAAGCTGAATGTGGAGGCGAAGCATATGGACACAGTCATGTCAGTTATGAATGTCACTTCAATAAAAGCAGACACCCCCAACTGAACTACTTAAGCTACCGTTAAGGGAAAATGGAACTGCAGGTTGCTTTTCACCATTGGAAAAATGACAACATGTTGTAAATGGTCATAATACCGGTCATCTCAAGAAAATTGTAAACCCTGCTAAACTTAAAATGTGTACAGATGGAGAGTTTTAGGTGAAAATCCAATGACTACTAGAATGAGGTCTCGATCCCAAAACTGGCATTACCAAAATTTGCTTTGTTAATTAAAGTTTTGCGGCTGACAAAAGTTTGGAGACCGTTGTATTACACTGTGCACGCGCTGTGTATGTCCGCATATATGCATCTGCATGCACGCACGTGTTGGGGCGGAACTGCCGTGTACAAAATCATTATTTCAGTACAAATCATTATTTTTTTATTTATTTTCATAAATTTCAGACTTTCTTGGTGGGAAGGGAGCCCCCCCCTTGTTCATTGGTAGGGGAAACACTGCCATGCTATTACAGAAAATATAAGCAAATACACAAATACTTTGAGTTAAACACAATGGAAATCCTCAATTATTATTGACCCGTTGTGTTCTGTGGACACAATCTATAGGACAAACTTTTATTTGAAGAAATGAACACAAGTAGATTTATTTGCTTATTTACTGTACTCCCCTCCCGCCCCCCTATTAGCTTACTGGGGTTCATTTGGTATTTTCAGTCAAACATTTTGTATTGTGAATTTGTATAGAAACCATGATTTTTGTTTGATGAATCGTATCAGCACTCTCCAGCACATTATTCGTGCTACCTTTACTCGGTTGGAACAACTACTTTCATTGACATGAGGCCAAGCAGGTGATGTGGCTATAAAGTCACAAATAGGTCCAAATGGCAAGCCATCCATTCTAGGTGGAAGTGGGGCTATTTTGACTGCTGCAGCAGTCGGGGAAGTTTGACAGGGTGATAAATTGCCTTGACTGACTGTCAAGTGCCTATTCCCCCCTCCGACTGTTTTGTGTTTGCTTTTTTTCCTTCTTTCCGCTTCCTGCCAACCAAAAATGAACTTTGTGCCTCCAGTGAAGTGTGGCCGTGAACTGTTTATTGAGATGGTATTTCTGGCCTGGGATGTGTGCATATTAAGTCAATAAATAGTCTTCAGTCGGAGGGATGCAAACTGAGGCAAGCACTCGTAACACATAGATCATCTTTGTTGACATTCCACTAGGAGAAGAAAGGGTGTCAGCATATGTCTGGAGCTCAGTTGGCTTGACGAAGTATGGTTGCACAGTTTAATTACCCATGTAGAAATTGTGCTTGGCAGTGAAGTCCTCCGGAGTTTGGGGTGATTGCTGCGTGATAAGGTTGCTCATGACTGGAAAGCCTGCGAGAGTCCCTTTATCAGCCGGTGAGATCTGGACGTGCAAAGGAAAACTTTCTCTCACTAGTTCTCATTTAACATTTTTGCCCTTGAGCAAGGATTCCACCCCCGGCTGCTCCAGTGCTGCAGCTGTCACCAGTTAGAAAGAATTCCTGGGAAGCCTGAAAGTTTGTGTTTATCAATGCGATCATTTTGGATCCTGCAGCTTCTACTTAAGGATTTATGATCTTCTCAAACTGCTTGTTTGGTTAAAAACAAGCTGGATAGAGAGATACCAATAGAAGGACTATGGCGATAATACTTTAGCGGTTAGCTTATATGACACGTCAGCCTTTCGGAGTATCTCATAAACACTATGACTTGGTTCCTCACCAGTCTTCAGGTCATAGGGAGGGGGCTAAAACTGTCCTTGATAAAGTTTGTTTCAGATTGGTTGGCTGGGTGTCTGGGCTAAATTCTCTGATGACCTTTTTCACTTGAGATTTGAATCCATTGGATAGCAGTGTGACCTTTCGAAAGGGCTGACTACTATACCAGAAAATGTGCTCAATTGTTTCCTGTGATGGGACTCAGCTGGGGCCGACTTTTTCTCACTTACTTAAAAGTTAAGGTCAATCACTTAAATTAATTAAGAATAACTCGATGAGCCTTAGTTTTCCTTCCTTATAATATAAACAAGTCTGATGTCAGAGAAGATCTTGGCAAAGCTCATATGCATGGAAGCAGTCATAGCATAACACTAGTATAAATAATACTCCATTTCCTATGGTGTCTCCCACATACAGAATAAAGGGTAATCGCGTCATTTTAGAGGAGACACAACTTTGTTTAAACCCCGAGGTTTAGTGAAAGCCTTTTCACAAAAGGCCTCCCAAGTGTAAAATACTCCAATGCCTCTTAAAATACCAAACACATTTCATCACATTTGCTGGTTTGTCCATGACAGATCCTCCTTTTTCTCATCATGAGATGAACATTACTCTGTATTTTAAACGCATGCACCAAAGAGCTTGGTCCCTCGAGGCTCCTTAAAGAACTAAATATCCGTTTAACGTCTGCTAAACATTAATTATTTATAATGCATTTGAACATACTGGTCACCATCTATGATGACTCATTTGTGGCAAGTATACTGTTTATAATATAATGGATACATCAAATCAATAAAACAATATGAAAATAATACAAATACAAATATACAACTATTACAACTATTTCATATAAATATAAAAAAACGGAAAGTGAATTACTATCCCAAAAAATGTTAAGTACAGGAGGAAAAGAGGGTAGATTTACCGTTTCGAGGGAAAGTTAAATGTTTCTTGAGATTTTTTTAACCATAATATTAGTAACAACCTTCAAACTTTTTTTTAAATAAAAAAAATATCCTGGTGCATCAATCAGATCATCAATTTGTCATTTTTATTTTTCTCAATCTGTGAGCACAAAGCTTCCTCTTGCTTTTGACAGTTTGGAGTAAATCCATCGTCATGGTCTTTATCGTATTTTAACTAACACACATAAGGCATACAGTGTGAAGGACCCGAGGCCTCTGCACACTGTATTTTTTTCCCGTTATGGTGCCTCTTCATTTAAATGCAAGACGCAACTCTTCCCCAAAACATTTCCCCAGGAAACATACAGCGGCATCTGTTTGAACTGACGAGTAAGTATGTGTACATTAGCTCACTCAAAGCCCGATCCAACAGAACTAAACGCCACCAGCGAGTGCATGAGTGCGGCGGCTCAGCCGGTTACAATGTGAATCGTGCAATGCATTATTCACAATGACTTTACATCACTACTACAGACCTTGAGTTGTGGGCTGCCGTGTCTCACTGGAATTTGGCAGCTCTTTATGAGATGCTAAGCGAATTTCTGGCCGCCTGTTCGCCGGGAATCTCTCATTCAGCACCGGATTCCTTTTCTCATAGTTTGCAATGAACTGCGGCGCAGTTCAAGGGCTGACACTTGAGCCCGCTTTAAACACGATGGGAGGTTGAAAGATAAAGAGTTAGGCGCTGCATTTTACATTTTTCAGATATCAACAGCAGGGGCCTTGTGTAACGCTTCCTCTTCCAGCTGTCAAGCTGGGTTCTGGGGACTGAAGAGGTGTTCAATTGGCACATGCTTTAATGGAGTGTTAGTATCATGATGAAAAGTAAAGCTTTTTTTATCGAAAATTAACACTGCGTTAGTGCCTCCCTGCATTATTTATTGGAAGCTTGCAGCCATAAATCATTTACACCCAGTCAGCGACTTAAAAACAAACCACAAAAAAAACAACCGCACCACTTTTGAAGGAAATTAATTTAAATAATATATACATACCGTGAACCAACATTAGCTTTGCAAATATGTAGTTGATCAAGGTCCACATAAGACCCCGTGCAGACGGACTCTAGTTTACCTGAACCCGGTGAACCCCGTCTCCGGATAGCCCTATCGTGCAGACGAACACACTGTATCCGCACACTGTATCCGCACTCCCTCGAATCGGGGGTCCAAAGTGAGTAAACTCGAAATCCGATTGCTGTTGGTGTTCGTCTGCACGCTATCCGCATACCTAATCGGATTGCCCCACGGGATTGCATCACGTGATTGCATGCAAGATAATAGATAAGGGGACATTTAGAAAGAATCCATTTCATTTTTAGGCTACCCGATCACAAGTCAGCGAAATAAAATATTTTTGTGTACTCTGCATTGTATTAATATTCTGCTCTAGTTCTCGTAGCGTTTTCTTCCCTAGGATAGAAAGTGCAGTAAAAAATGTTTTGAATTTATGATTGGTTGAGTTGACTCCCAAAGTATATCCCTGTCACCACAATACTATTATATTTTGGTTTTGTTCCATTCTTGTTACAATGTGTTAACGTGTCTGGTAGAAGACCCTCATTCTGAGTACATACAAGGTTAAATATAGGTTATAGTGCAGTGTGTTAAGTATTGATGCCTTGGCCAAGTTCCAGAGATGGATGCGGGTCCATGCACTTTGGTGGTCAGGGCATTCAATTCAATAACATAAACTTATCATCTAATTGTATATGTTTTAACCCGTTTCCTATTTGGATTTAGCTACCATCATGTTGCTATGTTAAGTTATTATTAACTACATATTTCTAGGGCTGCAACTAACGATTGATTTGATAATCGATTAATCGGTTGATTATTTCTTCGATTAATCGATGAATCAGATTTAAAAAACGGCAATAAAAAGCTTTAATTTCCAGCCATTTATTCTAAAACAGAACTGCAAATTCGCATTGCAAAAAAACTTCAGAATGTACAGGTTGCTCGTTGTACATAATAATTTATAAAAAATAATTTATTCAGAATTTTTAACAGGATTTGTTTTAACGTCAGAACTAGTTCTCTCTACTACACTCACAAACTCCCACACTCACAAACACACACCCATTTTCACTTGAAGCGTATTCATTAAATTATTACCATCATTGTAGTACAAGTTAAGCAAATGCATATAGCTAAAAAACAACCAAGTGCTATGAGATGAATTTAAAATGACATTTGTAAATAAATGCATTCGAGGCATAACATCAACTACCGTAAAACCCACAGTATATGCGCACCGGACTACCGTAAATGACAGCATTAAAAAGTACTATACACACAAATATATTGTCAACAATAACCGATATGGGACAAAGCACAAAATATATACAAGACAACATAATGAAATTTGTTGCCAACGCTTTTAATAATCGAATTTGATCGATTCATTGTTGCAGCACTACATATTTCCTGATCAACCACTCACACTTTTAAATGAACTAACTTGGACAGCAATCATTGTCCTGTATTACGTTCAAATGCAAGAAAGGATTTGTTAAGGACACTGACAGATACAGTTTTATTTGCTACATGAAGAAACTTGGCCTATGCCTTGTCCAAGATATTTTTGTAATCTCACAGCCACACAAACACTTCCATCTCAACATACAGCATCTGAATTTGTGTTTCCTCTATAAGAAAGTAGCAGTTAGAAAATTGTGCGGGTCACTGAGATGAATGCACAGATGCAATCACACACGACTTGTGGCTCCTTTGGCCCGTTTTCCCTCTCTGGATTGTGGTGGCCTCGGATTGACAGCCAGGGAGCAGCGAAGGGGTTACAGTGTGTATCAAGGCAAACTCACAGCATATATTCCCCAAGCGGCCCGGCACATTGTGCGATTCTACCCCTGCTTCTTGCCCACACCTTGAGTTGGGGCCAGAAGGCAGCGGCACACAATGTAGCCGCGTGGGTTGTTCTCCATTTTCAGGAGTTAAAAGGATAAATTGATGTAGAAAATGCTGCTCTGTGCTATAATGGATTCTTAGCGATGCCTGCCCTATCTGCGTATTGCAGCCCTGAAGGAAGTGTACTCACAGCTCCCCTACACAATGTGGGAAATTGCTTACTGCAACGGGACTTAGCGAGCATTGGCGCTGAATGTTAAATTAACCTCGCTATGATTTCTTTAATTTGCTTGGAGTGACATCTCCCTCAGGTGAGAAGGGCCTCTGTAAGTCTCTGAAATATCTCAGCATGTACTCATACGCAACTCACGTTAGGTCTGTTGGTGGTTTAATGTTACAAGAATCAACAGTGGATTATTCTTCATTTTAAATACAGGATTTATAATGCCATGTCGGTTTGTTTTTTTGCTGTAATGTCGAGGTTGAGCACTCAACTTATAATGTTTTTTAAAGTATGGGCCTTTATCAAGGATGTGATTCTTGTTTAATGGTTTCTATGACCTTTGCAAAGCTCGCCTTCCACTGTAATCGATGGGAATACCATTTGCAACCTGGGCAGGCTGATCCAACTAAATATATTGGCTTTCATTTATCAAGAAAGACTGTGGCCTAATTGGATTTTTTCTAATGGAAATTTGTCCATTTGTTTCGGAATTGTATGTATTTTTGTCTTCGTCCAAACAGGAGTGCATAGATCAAATACTTAGGAAATAAGTCAATTATGAGATACATCGTCATAAGCCACAATTCATTCGTTTACATAGGTACAATATAATATCTTGTAGTTTTATTGCACTTTACAATGGCATTTCATAATATTTCTACTGTAAATCCAATACGTTTACAAAATCTATTCTTGTTTTTTATAAGATAAGAATTGTAACGGAGATATAAATCCATCAGCAAATTACTTATTCAGAAATAAATACTAGCACCTATGCCCCCCCCCCCACCCGAGTTTCCTAAGCATTGCAATATTGTCCATTTATTTGGATTCCACTCTTATCCAATAGTTTTGCCAATGAGCAACCGGGACTATTTAACAGGGATCATTTTTGGATGTCTTTATTAACAGAATTTGTCCTCGTAGACAAAGAGTGTATTGCCATCATCTCTCAAGTCATGATAGAATATGTTTAATGACAAAGGAAAAGACAAATAATGGTAATGGTTATCAAATGTCACCTACCACTTCAACTTCAACCGTACCGAACTCACCATTGAGACTATAGGCTGAATGAACTATTATTTGAGACAAAATGTAATTACAGTAGAAAGGTGCACTCAGTACAGTTTAAATCCCCACCCAGTGGGTTGGCAACGTCCATCTGATTTAATGGAACCGACTTCATTGGAGATCAAAAGCATGCGGCGATGTGGTGTTATAAAAGCATTGGGCTCAAAGTCGTATAATTCACCTTTACATAACTGTGCCAAAACCCCGAGGTGAACCCAGCGAGCCGTCTCATTGTTTAGCGGCAGCGGATCCTGACGGCTGTTAGCAGTTAGCCAAACACAACGTCCAAGCGGGTCTTGGAGCAGCGGTCGAGAGGGAGTCACCAGGTGTACGCTATCTCGGTCACGGCTGCATCCACACACACACACACACACACACACACACACACACACACACACACACACACACACACACACACTTGAACACAGGTTTAGGCCTGGCAGGGAAAACAGGTAACAGTTTTCTCCGGTTCTGGAGGGATTTTGCTGTTAAACAGATGTTTCATGCACAAAAGTGTTGCCCTACATAGTGGTTACCGGAAAAGTTGTTGTTTGATTCTTCTTTTGAAGCTTTCATTCATTATTGCTGGAGTAGACAAACATGCTTCTGCACAGCTGAGAAGGAGACGAGTGTATCAAAGGAAACGTTAAATGAGCAATAGTTTTTGGCTGTAAGAGCAAAACAGCATTTTGACAACGCTTTGTGGCGTTCTTGTAAAAACTCGATCACGATCATGGTGACGTTGTATTTCCTGCTGTACTTCATTTGTTTGAACTCACCTTGAAGGCCTAGCTTATCTTCTCACTTTATCTGACCATCTGAAAGATGTGATCTCTCCACGATCGTTTTTATGTTGGTGAGGTTAAGCAAACTGTAATATATAGCATACTTTCATTAGGAGCCTACAGGCCTCCTGACGATGTCACTAAAAAGCACAGTTGGATGTGGGAGCCTTTGTTACTCTCACCTATTCTACATGCTTGTGCAAGTTACATTGAGAATTACATTTATAGTCTATGAATTGTGCGAGCACACATTTTGATAACATCAATAAGAGCTGCATTGCAGTGTATGCAAAGTTACTGCGAGACCTTAAAAGAGTGGAGACATCGTGAATTACATTAATTATCTCTGTGCTTCACCTGCATACGACAAAGTGGAAATGTGAAAAGTGTATTTTCCATTGTAACTAGGGCTGCAACTAACGATTATTTTGATAATCGATTATCGTTCGATTATTTCTTCGATTAATCGATGAAGCGGATTTAAGAAAAAACATTTATTCCAAAACAGAACCTCAAATTCGTCAGAACTAGTTTTCTATACTACACTCACAAACACACCCTCATGTTCACTTGAAGCATATTCATTAAATTATTACCGTCATTGTAGTGCAAGTTAAGTGCATCAGCTAAAAAAACAACCAAGTGCTATGAGATGAATTTAAAACGGCATTTGTAAATAAATGCATTAGAGGCTTCTTAGTTGATTTAATGGATCACCATGTGTCTCCCTTTACAGGCATAACATCAACTACCGTATAACCCACAGTATATGCGCAAGCGCACTGGACTACCATATATGACAGCATTAAAAGGTACAACACACACAAATATATTTGTCAACAATAACCGATATGGGACAAAGCACAAAATATCAGACAACACATTGAAAAATTAATGGTCCAAAAGAGGCGAGTAAATAAAAACGTGTCTTAGTCTTGCTAACTGCTTTACTGCTGTTGTTAGCGAGCTAACGCTAGCTTGATCAGCTGGATGACGAGTAAACAGGAGGCTTGTTACGTCCCTCACGTCAAAACGGGACAACGTGGACCGGGACCCCCCACGCTTGCACACCTTAGACGACTAGTCTCTGTCAAGACGACAGACGTCTCTACCTGCGTCATGTGACTCACCAACAACTGCCGGCTGCTCTTTCCTCTACGTCGGCTCGTCTTTATTTTTATTTTTACTCCGCGCACATCTCCGAAACTCATTGAGTGACGTAATAATCGCGCGACACAACGAATCGATAATGAAATTTGTTGCCAACGCTTTTAATAATCGATTTTAATCAATTTTATCGATTCGTTGTTGCAGCTCTTAATTGTAACATTTGTATATTTCTGAAATACCATTAAAGATGCAGTCAGACAATTCTTCTTCCCATTTGTTCAAACTGGTTGATTCCACCTTTGAGGGAACGTGTTAAATTGTCCTGCTGTTTGAACTTGATAGACACTTGCCCAAGTCTTTGGTTTATCCATCCACCTGTTTCAGAAGTATTCATGTTCAATCCAATGCTGGGTTTTCAATTACATGTGAGGTAGCTGGAGGCACCAAATAGTCAGCACTATATGCTGTTTTACTGTTTCTTTTATTTATGAAAGCTACAATTGTTGGAGAACTCTTTGATTTACAGTGTCGTGCAGGGATGACATTTTTATGAAAGGCCTTTGGTTGTTGGGCTATCGTTGAACAGATTGTGTGTCTATTGATGGGTTTTATATCAAACACATACGCTTCCTTACAATAGAAACATTGCCTTATGTGTAGCCTTATTCGATGAACTGAAAAGCAAGAATCATAAAAATCCTACATCCTGGGTTGGAGGACACCATTGTTAAGAATGGCAGTGTAGACTTTACACCACATTCAAATGCTAGAAATCCAAAATGGCATAACCCCTATCAAACATGAGAGGAGTTGGGGTTTTGAACATGCCTTCCTTCAATTACTTTTCTTCTGAGCAGGTGGAGTGACTCCTCCGTTTCAGGCCAAACAGAGTGCAGAGTAGAGCCGAAGAAATGATATTGTTGCCTTTTCAAAATCGTTGTCAATCAAATCCAAGCTCCTGTTGCCAAAGGAAATATTTGGACTGAGACTGAAGGGGGAAAAGCCCGTCTGTGTTCTCACCCTGCTCATGATACAGCGCCTCACTTCACCATCTCACAGAAACACAACTTCCGTTTCTTTTTCTTTCTATTCAACATGTATTTCTCTTTTTGTACGCCGATTGCTCTGATGTGCCTTTCTACTGCCTCCCACCAGCAGACCTCTATTGCAAAATAGGGATTAATTGTTTCCCACACGCAGTGACAAGAAAAAGGTTTTTTGTGCTCCCCTGCGGAATCCTCTGCCTTTGATTTAGCCATAAGTGCCACTGGACGCGTCTGGCACACTGAACCTCGTGGGTCACTGCTTTTCATTTCATTGCCCCAGTAAAAGACACTAGTGCGCACGGTGGATTTTTCAGATCCCGCCTGCCATAATTCCCCATTACAGTCAAAAACACTGCAGCTGTGCTCTAAAGGAAGCATGTAGGTCAACCATGTTAACTACTTGTTGTGAGGACGTGGGGAGTATACACACGGCTCTGAGACATAACGTCTTTTAGACAAATAAAGGGTAGTTAGCGAGCGTTGGCGTCACAAAGTGCCTCACAGTATAAAAGCATAGCCGTGCCGCGTGGGCTCTGGGATTATTTCTGCAGTGAACAAGCGAGACGGGAAGTTGGAACCACCATTGGTTCACGCGTAGTCATAAAAGCAGTGTTTCCTATATTTAAACATTCATTAAAATGACTATGTAATAGTTTGCTTTGTCATTTAGACTAGTGTGTGGTTAGTCTCAGTCAGGACTAAGTGATGCTTAATTTGTCCCCGAGTGATGATGCAACCTGTGCTTTACTCCAACTCTGCCTCCATCATAATGTGTGTTGATACTATCTAATGTAGAGATATACATATGAGGCTAATTTAAATCTCACCAACAATTGTATTACGCATCTCTACCATAAGGAGAGCAAACCGATCGCACTCGCTCTGTGCCATTGTCACAGCGTTTTATCACAGTGTGTCATAATGCAGGTCTAATCAACAGTTAATCAATAAATCAGCAATAAAAGCTCTTAAGTTGTATTTGATTTTGATAACAATGCGGTGTTTGTTCAAATCAAACAAATATGTAATCACAGAATGCAAATCAACCAAAACAAGATGTTCCTCTCATGAACAAATGAAAATTAGATAATGTTGTGTTTTAACAGTATTATTAAGCTGCATTGTTGTGGGAAAGACGGCTACTCGGTAAAATAAGCAACCGCTTTTCCGTCCAGTCTTAATCACAAACAATCGTTTTGCAGATTGTTTATGAGGCTGTGATGTATTGCATTGAGCACAGAGGTGCCGGCTGAGGCTGTAGCCTAGCTTAGCAGGAGACCTACTTATTCAGTGAAACAGATAATATCCAGTCCTTCTGAATAAATCACAGCTTTCAATTCTAGGTATTATTGTCGAGGCCAAATGCATGTGCAGAGCCACCGCGCAGGCGCTGACTTGCACTGAAGCTACGGGACGAACAACTCTCGCAACAGCCAAACCGTTTAAGTTGATTTTAACTCTGGTGTGTTAATTTATTTTTGATTAGATTCAGTGCTGAAAAAAAAAAGACCCCATTCGGTACAGGGAAGTTAAACACGTGATGGTGGATCGCGATCGCCGTTCTACTGCAGAGATCCCAGACGGCAACATACTATCTCATATCTATATTCTGCACGCTATTTACCAAAGTCCAATTCCCCAGCATAGCATGCAGAAAAAGTAAAGGTATGGCTATTTCGGCACACATATCAGAGGTAAAGATGCAAGCTGGAGGCTGACGGGGAGTTGCACCATGTTAACCATGTTTGTATAATCCCTCCAATCCGTCTTTTTTTACACCAAGTCTGCGCTCCACACTTTGATTACTATTCTGACATTCTGTAATGCTCAACCCCCCCTCCCCTGAAAAAATAAAGTTTTCCAAAATCCCCATGAACATTTCTTCACTGGTGAAAAGCCAAGCTATGAGCTGTGCACCGGCACAGAAATAGAGCCCTTTCTGTTATGTTTCCATCCCTGTGCTCTTGGCATATCACTGGTTCTGTTTTCCACAGACATCCGGTGCTTGTTTATGGATCAACGTTTTTTTTTTTTCTTCTTCCTCCTCTTTTTGCTGTTGTTTGTGAAGCCACCAATATCTTTGCCAAGACTCTTGGACTCAATTGTTGTGTGACAAGAGACAGTAAAGCTCATTATCAACAACGCCTTCGGTTTCAAGTTTTATGACATACTAGCGAGCAGATAAACAGCTTCCGCGGCCGCACAAAGGGAAAGTGGGAATATATAAGAATTCCGCTCACTTTCAGGGGAGGGTGGCTGCACAGAATGGAAGCAGTTCCACTCCTAAAGCACGGATTGTCTTGATTTCAGCTAGTCCTTTGTGAGATATTGCTGATTCAGCAGTATGTTGAGCTCGGTTTAGCTCGGTTGTGCGTTCACTTTGATTCCCGTGCCTGCACACATATTTCATGCAAAAGAACCACCATTACCACCCCCTTGAAAGGTTGGATATGAATAGATTTTCACAATGAGTATCACTTAGTGTTGGAAACACATTCACAGTTCTTCCCACTGAGACCATTTATTATAAAAACACATCAAGTCATATTGGTTTTCTTTCATTAGTATTCTTTAACTTCGCATCCATCCGTCTCTCTATATGTGTCTCTCTATCTGTCTGTCTCCCCATTTATCCATCTGTCAGTGGTGGGGGTAGATTATTCTCTTTCATTGCAAAGACTTTACTTGAAATGACTTCCCTTGTATGTTTTGGCCTGATTATCCTCTCCTAAAACCACACTTTATCACTTTAGTGCATTCTTTTCAATTATATTGTGTTCACACTATTTTCTACTGTTTCTTTCGATCGGAGCAGACGTGATTGTGTGGACTGGCCCCCCCCTGCAGCCGATATTCTGTTGGTGGTGCTTTTCGGCTCCTGCCTTTGGCACTGCTGGCTAACTATAAGGCACCGACATGTGCATTGAGCCATCCAGTCTGTCTGTCTGCAAGGAAGTAGCTCTAACTTCATTGTGTGGAGCAAATATTGAGTAGATGACAGGGAATACACCAATTTTGTTTCATTTCCTGCCACCATAACAATATGTATGGATCAATGCACTGCTCATCCTGTGCTATTGTACAATACCTAATCTCATTGCATCTTCTGCTCTGGCTTAAGCTCGGAAGCTATTTATTCCAAATGAAGGCTTTACGCACACTGCCCAGAGGTTAGAGACAGCTCGCAGCTGTATGAGTGTGCGTGTGTGACGGACGGAGTGTGTGCAGTATTTCTATATTCTAATTCAGTAATTTGCCTCCGTTTGTACTATTTGCAGCCCGGAAGTACGACAGTGGCGAATATCTTAACGTTACCGGCATCACGAGGGACCAGGCCGGAGACTACGAATGCAGCGCTTTAAATGACATCGCCTCTCCTGACACCAAAACAGTAAAAGTCACAGTCAACTGTAAGTATGTTTCTTTCTTCTTCCTTGCTTCCCCGTCCCCCTCCCACCCCCCCTCCGCCCCCTGCCCTTGCAGAGACAAGACAAGACATTAGGTCTTCAATGACACCAGTGCAGTCTCCCTGACCGTTCACTTGAATTTGCAATGAAGTACACCTTTTAGAAGTTTTGAAAAAGTAAAAAGCCAGAGTGAGAAGTTTCTTAATATTTAATGTGAGAATTCCCTTTTTGTCCGTGCATGTAGGTGATTAATTCACACTAAGGAAAGGTCTGACTGTTCTAAGCACTCTTCCATTATGCAGGTAATGAGTCTTTCAAAAGAGTGAGGAGGCAGTAATGAGGAGCCGGGGCATTAATGAATGATACTGGGCTTTAGCTGGGCCGGTCACATGGAAATCACCAGGATGGGTGCTTGACAATTACTACCGTTCCTTCTCGTTTTAAGAGGGCACCTTTACTTTGCTGTTATTTATAGGGGTTTCTGCATAAATGCCCTGTGCTATATTTCACTTTTGGCAAAGCTCATCATGCATTCGGCCTCAAAGGCGGAGGAGAAGGAAGAGTGAAAGAAAAAGCACTCGTGGCCCAGTTACCGACTGAGTCATATCTTGAAAGCTAATTATGCAAGTTTTATTTTTTTATTTAGCTAACTTTTTTTGACAAATTGAAATCCAAAAATGCTTTAACTGCATTTCCTTGAGTAGATACACTGGTTATAGAACCAAGTGCTGTGGCCATTATTTCTATTCTAATGAGGTGGGTCTGAGAGGACTTTTAGATGCCAGATATTTATAGCTTAGCTGAGGCATGGGATCAAGGATGAAAAGTGCTCCGACAACTAGGAGGGCCTTTTATGCTGCCGAACAAAGGATATATTCACAATGATTGATAAGGCATGTCAGACGCCGTATTTTAAAGCCATGTCCCATAGGGTTATGTGGGTTTTGTCAATTGATGAGGAAGACTTTATTTTACTGTCAGGCAAAGTCACAACAGCATGAGCGTCGGAGCGATGCTTTGGAAGGGAGTGTGCTGTGGTTGTTCAAGTGTAAAGGCAGTTTTTACCCGCTGCACAGAGTTATCTGGAGCTTACAGTCACAGAGCGGTTCCTGTCATTGACCAGTTACTCATCCTGTATTATTGGGGTGGAACACACATGTGACTTCTCCAGATATTGTTTGTGGACTCTTCTTGTGGAATCATTTGTAATGTTAACTTATGAAAACTGTTTAATAGGATGTTTAACATAACACAGGTATTCACTAACTCAAAATTCAATCTGAACTCAGGTCAGATTGATTTCAATGAATAAAATAATAAAAAAAACATGTTGGAATAATTGTATAAAAAAAAGCAGCACAAACCTGAGGGAATACACTGAATATTGGAAAGTGTTATCTTCCCTTAATATCTTATTATCTTTAATATCCATATGCTTCTTTTCATGAACTAAGCAAAACTGCATGTTACAATGTCGGTGACGATGTGTTTTTGAAAGAACCCAATGGGTTTTGAAATGATTGCATGAACCCTGAGGGATTAGGCAATATTATAACGCATAAAGCATCATGTAAATGATTATTACTAAAGATGGAGATTATGTACATGCTTCGAAAGGCAGCTCTGGTGGACCTGAACTCCCTTCTTACATATACAGCGCCACGTCTTACTGACACGTCTCATTAAAAGAATCTGTCTGCAGTAATTGGTTTTGCAGCCTGTGTCTCCAACAAAATGTAAAAGCCAAAGCTCCCTCCCACTGAATTCATGAATGTTTCATAATGCTCTACGTCCTGTTCGAGGTATGGATAACGTGTAGTGTCATAGTCTGACTTTTCCGTCCACACAAAGGGCTCCGTGTTGTATTGTAGCTGTTTAGCATTCAATGTGCTGTGCAACTGCAAGAACCGAATAAACAAAACAGAGCGGCACATTGCACATTGATATAGTCCGTGTTTCAGCTCTCCAAATGTTTGCTGCATACGTTTTGTACTTTGTCCTCAAAGGTGCCCCGTCCTTCCTACGTAGACTCGTGACACGTGCTCATTTACAAAGATATGGTGGAGGATAAACGAATCTCAGTCGTCCACTGGAGCGGCCGATATGGCCACAGCGGGGCGAGCGCAAGCCAGCTGGTGGCCACTCTTCACTGATTCCTCTCCGCCCCGGTGCAATCCTCCTCCAGTAGAGGAAGAGAGGAGCATTTGGACCACGCGCCAAAACCGCCGCATCGTTCAGGCTTCACTGTCACACATCAAGCTGCATTCACGGAGCCCCCGGGAGCGTGTGGGCTAGTGATGGCGGCTCGCTATGCCAAGCGCTGAATTGAAATGAAGACGTTAGCTGACACCCGGAACTCAAATAAGAACTAATTACACAGCAAGACGCAACAAATGAACGTTATTAAAGATGTTACTCTGGAGGGGCTCTAGTTTGTACAGCTGCTTTTTTCTCTGCTGACAAGAGCAGTCAGTGGACCTCATGGACGTTCTCCTGGGAGACGTGTCAGGTTACTCACTTGTGTGTCTGTCGTCGACGTGCACGTGGAAAGATGTTTAGAAAAATAGTTAGTTTTAAGTCACCACACACAACGATGGCAGAAAATTCGGTTTACAATGTTTTGGGGGGGGGGGGGCGCACATACAGACATATTTGCTCACGTGTCGTGGCAGGACTGCCTTCTGTCTGGCTTCACATCCATCACATTTAAGCCGCTTTCCAAATCACAAACATTTTACTTTTAAGTACATACTGTCGCTGCACTCTCAAAGGGCAACTTCTGCATAGTATTTAACCCCTTTGCTCATACTTCCGCTCCATGGAGTATTGTGTGATGGAATACCCAAAACAGCCTGTCGGCTTTTATGGTGCAAATTGCAACCAGATCAGGTTGGACATCCTGGTGACATTTGGATGGTATAAATTGACATTATACCGCACGGTTGCTACAAAGGCATTCTCAGGGATAAGATCTCTGGAGGGATCTGCAAAGTGTCAGGTCACATTTCCCCACTTAACAACTTATCAAATCACTTCTTTTACGGTAGAACCATAGCGATACAGCCCAGTAGGTATGAACAGGCCTATACTATAAATACATATATGTAGTGTGTCATAATGAAAGAAAATCAGTATTACAGAACAGTATACGAGGTGTAGCGCATACGCCGGCTTTACCCACTGCGTTTACCCATCACAGTTTCTATCAAATAGCACCTTGCAAACTTGTTTTATGGCCCTCTGGAGTCTTTTCAACACGATCTCTCATGGAGATGCTGACAGAGTCGATATTTGTTAAGACGCCATCGTCCTTCATAGCTGCAGGCATTCATAGTTCACTCGCTTTTGTTGCGGTTAGAAAACTTTAACCACTACCAAGGCAGTCGCGGTAGTCTAGACCTTCAGGTTATATGTGTTAAAATGCTGTCTTCTGCTGTGCGCCTCAGTTTCAGGCTTTTGTTCTAACTTTTATTGACTCATTATTCTACTGAATTAGTTTTGTACTCAAATTGAACTGTATTGCTTAACCTTGGGCTGTGTAACATGAATTATTCCAGCATGGTCTTCGTTGGGGAGTACTGTAGACTGCAGCATGGTTCACATTAGGACTGCACTCATTGTAAGCCGGCGCCTAATCGCATCGCCCACAGCTCTGTGACTCTCTTCTATCGGGCTGTCCTCACACTCTGCACCTTCGATCCTCACTGGAGGAATATGCCGCTATTCATTGTTTACCTTCTAGTGTTTGGCAAAATGCATACTTATAAATAGCACCTGTCAAGTAAATTGACAGAAGGCAAAGTTAGTTGATGTAATATATGAGACCCTCTCCATCCTTTAATTAAGTTCAGGTTTTACCATACAGTCGATGTAACAAGCAGCTTTTTGCAAAATAAATCTATAGTACTGTGATCGTATTCCTAGTATATGCCTGACAGACTGTGTATATGAAAAAGCCTATTTTTGACTGTGTGATGACTACACGGTTAAATAATTCACACATGATTTAAAGAGTAAACCTATTTGACTGAGACCATAATCAGCCATATTCATTATTTGGTAAGTTGGTTATTGCAACTTATAGACAATAATACTTCATACTCATTCAGGTGTAAAAATACAGCTTACAGTTAAACAACAATCTCTGTGTACAGATCAAGAGAAGCAATGTCCAATGTCCACGAGAATGAAGCGGCTCTGTGTGTGTGTGTAGGTCTGTGTGTGTGTGTGTGTGTGTGTGTGTGTGTTGGTCATACGGACCAGAGGCGTCGTTGGGGAAGCAGCCTTGACTCCTCCTCTGAAGGAGGCTTCGTCAGCACTTTCTGGGCCCGTTAGGACCATGTATGCATATAGTGAGTCAGACGAATGACCCCACACTCGGGAAGAAGCTGCTTTAGAAGAATGATAAATTCACACTGTCAACAAGTGCCCGGTGGTTTGAAGATTTGTACATCTCGTTTAAAAAATGTTCAATACCAGTTGAGAATTTTGCCAAAGCAACGACAAACTGTCGTTTTTAGAGATCGGTTAAACTGAATTAAGTTGTAAACATGAGTCCGTCGTGCCGGCACTGTTTCTCTTTTATCGCTCTAATTAGACAGCATAGGAGTGAGTGTCACTGAGATTTCCTGGGTTAACAATAATCTAATTAAATACATGTCGAAACAAATTCCCCCTTTTTTCCAAACAATTCCTTTTTTCAAGAGTTTAGGTGACCTCGAGGCTAATTGCAGATTAAGGGCCACTAATTAAAATAAGCAAACCATAGTAATGAAAACAAATTAAAGCTTTAAAATGTTTTGAGTTTTAATAACAATAGGCACGCCATAACACCAAGCCGGCCATTTGGCCTTCTGCGATATGATGAGTTAGCGGCAGCAGGTTTCAGGCATTGCTGCTCTGCAGGCTAAGTCCACTCCATGTGACCTCCGTTTGAATTTCAATGAGGCTCAAAAGACTACATTGATCAGACTGCATTAACTAAATGACTAGCGTGCCCTTTTGTCAAGTCTTAATACATCAGGGGATGGATGAATGACAACTAAATGCCTTTTTGAGCTAAACCTGGAACCTGGCAGTTATCCAGAGGGGGGATGCTGGAATCAGTTTGGCTGAAAAGCCCCGCTTGGCAAAAGGATATTTCAGCGGTGATCTTTACCTGGTGAAATCTGATCTCTGACCTACTTTTCATATTTACATATTCATCTTCACTGCAGGTGGGTGCCGTTATTGGCTGGAATTCTCACTGCACAGTTTGACTCAAAGGCATAAATATCACATCTAGGTTGGTTGAGTCTGAGGGATGAATGAGAGGGAAACAACCGCGGGACAAAAAGCCAGTGTTTGATTAATTAATCAAGCCCCCTTGCTGCAGAATGAACATACAGATAAAACAATTGTAAAAACGCTCTTTTTTTACGTCGAGAAATCAAAGTGGACTGACCTTCTTGTGAAGTTTAGACAAGTAAAAGCTCACCTCAGATTGAATGAGTGACAGTGCACAGTTTAAGCATCGTGTTGCAAAATGGCATTTGACAGTTTGCACAAACTGAAGTCACTCATGGAAAGTAGACAACCACCTGTCTTGTTGTGTTATTCGATTTGCTCGTCGCTGTTTCAGATGCTTCCACTAAAGCCGCCCGCAACAGCGCCAGATGTTCATCGATTGGCCATGTAGTAATTAAAAAAAACTGCCACAAATTTGCAGAGAATTAAAGAAAAGACAGAAAGAAGTAAAGAAGACAGAGGAGTTGAGGTATGTTAGATTTTTATTAGTTAATAGGAAAACGCCGGCTTCTTTTAGCATGCATGTGTGTTGCGTATATAAGTCACAGCCTGAGGAAGTTACAATACAATTCAAACGCTTTGTCTTCAGCACACATTTGGAAGCTTAAAGGTGAAAGACCCGAGACTGGAAGTCATCTGATTGCCTCTCGTCGTTAATGCCAAACTGAGGCCTCACAGCTAACGAGCCAACTGTTCCAACAGCGCAAACTAACGGTGTTAAGTTCCCGTGTCAGTCCCGTGAGAGCCGTGTCATCAGTCATCAGTAGCGCAGAGCAGCCGTGAGGGAACCAAAAGGGCGACGACATTGACAACGTGTGAGAAAAGCTCTGATGACAACGCGCACAGAGGAGGAGCCACTTTGTCCTCCGCTCAGGTAGATGCGCCCCTCTATTTATTTTCAAAGCAAGTCGTTGTTTGCCGCTTCAACGAAGTTCACAACGTTAAATGCCGCTCCCTTTAACACTGACAGCCGTGTTTGTTTGTTTTTCCACACTTTTTGCTTTGTCGACACGATACGGGCATCTCTCCCTCCTTCAACATCACTTGTTCTCCTTCAAGACGAGCCTCCACGTGGCTTTGCAGAGCCCAGTGTATGTTGTGTTTGCCAGCCATTTGTACGCCTCCTCCAGTGGCTCCCGCAGCTGTGAACGTGGCTCACCTGTTCACCGTGGCCATTTAGAAAAAGGAGAGCACCTCACTTCTGCTCCTGCTACATTCATATGCCAACAAAACTGTGATCATTTTCTATGAATTATGAGCATGCGCATCCAAATGCTTTCAGCAATTACGGCCGTAGTATGCTGGATTTCTTTACATAATTGAAATGCAGCAGCACACTGCGGATATGTACCTCAAATTCTTCGCACCGCCTTCTCTTCTGTTTGCCCCGAGCCAACGGCTTCCTCTAAAGCGCCCGTCATCGGGGCCTTTTTGGAATTCAAGCCCTGCCCTGACAGACGCGCCCACAACATGCCCCTCCAGCTCCCCTGACAGAGTTGTTCAGGGGAGTCGTGAGCGTCTCCAATAGATAAGAGGCTGTTTACTTGTGGTCCGGAGACCCATCTCCACGACCCTAACTGTATGACAATGTCAAGTCATGACAAGAAAGTAAACAGCTATTAGTGGAATGCGAACATGTTTGCGCTGCATTAGCATCCATTAAAACTGTAAGAATATTGGCCCAACACAACATTTACATAGCTGTTTACGACATTTACTTTACTGTGTCCTACATACGGTCTGTGTGTGTGTGCCTGAGGGTGTGTGTGTGTGTCCTGTCCCGACTCAGTCAGATTGATTGCGCTAGTAGTTACAAAGTAGAATAAATGTTCATTATCGTGAGTATTTGAACACACAGCCACAGAGACTCAGCTGAGCATTTGTCGACTATCCATTGAAATCATGTGGCTTACAATTCGAAGTAGGATACTTCCTACAATTGGATTCTGATCCTGTCCTAAGTAGAGTTAAAGCCAGTACCCTAGAGCTGTTTGGATGTAAATCCATCTCTCTACATCTCTCCAAAGCTCTCGTCTTGATTGCGATTAGGAGTCCTTGCTGCATGTGGGGCATGAATAATGCTGCGTTCACACCAAAAGCGAAGAGAATTATTTGTGCAAGTAACGCGAATAACGCGAAACACGCAGCGCAAATTGAGCGAAGACAGGCCGACGCTGTCTTGCGAAAGCCAATCGGCATCGAGATGCTCCGCCCAACCTCCGCCTGACCTCACCGCCCTGCTGCCAACCGTGAACATAGTTTATGAAACTGCCGCTCACCGGAGATAGACACACACACACACACACAGCCGCTCAGCAGCTCAGATTGAACGCCTGTAAGTTTATTGGTGTCCAACCGAGGGATCCTGGCACCGATCCGACGGCAACATGTCATCAGACTGGCTGCTGGTCAGCCTGAAGTAGCTTTGGAAGCAGCAGTCACCCAGATGCACATGTCATGAACCTAAACACGAGGGCGTTTACCACGTTTGTGTAATTTTTTGAGCATTTGTAGTCTTTATTTCCATGGTGGGAAGCGGAAACGTCTGTCTTTACCGCCCAAATGAAGGCGAATTAACTACAACAGTCGGGCGAGTGAACTCGTGCGAATAAATTTGCCTCGCTTTTTGCGTGAGCGCACAGAATAAATGTTCTTGAACACAGGTAGACTAAACAGACAGAAGCACAGCAACCTACTCTTTGAGCGCGGTCCGCAGCTTCATAATCTTGACAAAAGACAAATGCCTTAAACGTGGCAGGTTTGCATCAAACTCTGTGTGGCATGAATGATGTGTGTGCTTACTCAGCTGGAGGTGACCTAGTGAAGTCTCCTGCGGGAATGATATTTCTATATGTATGGGGTGTGGTCCCTCATGAGAGCAGCCTCAACAGCCAATGCGTAAACGTAGCGAGACAGGTGGGCATTTCTGTACGTTCAACCATTTAGTGTTTAACAAAGACAATAGATCCCTGGCGCTGTCAACCCGCGCAGTCCTGCACACTAAGCCGGTTATTTATATCCCTTGCATTGTATGAAAAGAGGGAACACAATGTTCCCTAGCTGTTCTGAATAGAAATCTTAATTAATTAATAAATCTTGGCAGCAGAACCATTCCTCTTCGACAAGAACCAGGACAATGAAGCCCACAGATGGCAGTGCGGAACAGTGTCTCTGTGTGTAAGCTGATAAGTCATGCACTGATGAGTCCATCTTCTAATTGCAATGAAAACTCATTTTCAAATCTGGCTGAAGAGGTAGGGTTATTAATTGATCTTTTAATTAAAAAGCTTGCGTTCTCTTGGTTCTCTTGGCAAACAATAGTTTGTGGCTAAATAAATCATATTCAGGCCCAGAGCGCACCGATTAATCATCAACAGTCGCAGGAAGATCGCTTAAGGCAGGCGACTCGGTGAGGTCTTGTACATTGAGGTGCCCTGCTCTCTGAACAAACCCTGTTTAGATGTCATGCAGGTTAGTTATTCATGTAGAGCGGTGCAATTTGAGACGTTCTCATTGTTTTGATGACAAGCGCCGCGTAACACAGATGTAACGGAGGCCGGTTTGTCATGGACCCACATCTGGCCATTTGTCACCCGGCGGGGCCTAACAGCACCCATCTTTCTGCCATGCCTGTGCTATTCCTGGACCGAACCCCTTACCCCCATCTGGTGGAATCACCACGAGTTGAGGCATGATTTACAGCACCACCACAGCATGCTCTGGACACTAAATTACCTGGATTATTGGGCCTTCAAGATTTTTAGTGCACTACTTTGCATTACTCTCCAAATCCTGATGGTGTATTGCACAATATATGATGATGTAGGACGTGCCAGCATGTTGAAATTGGAAATATTGAATTGGACTGGATTTTATGGCAGTGATCTGTCTTAACGGATCCCATTGCCAGGATCTAAATTGGAAAGACTTGATGTTATTGATATGCATATAACAGTGTTTTGGATCACCCACCAGGATTAGGGGGACATTTTTCTCTCTGACATGTTGCAATAGTTAAATGACTTGAATAGCGAGAAGGACGATTACTTTCTCCCCAACTACATATTCATTCTAAGCAATTGCCTCTTAAAGCCATCGCTGTTGATTTTTTATGAGAGGTGCCGTTGTTAAGAAAGATGATTTGTCAGTACATCGGGCCGATTCTGTTGAGACTCCAGGGTTTCTTTATCACTAGTAGGGAGGCCCCCCGAGTGCTCACACTGTATGTTAATCAATGAGAAAATGACTGTGACGGTATACCTTTGTTCAATGTAACTTTGCTTGCCAGAATTTGAAGCAACCTCTAATAGAGCGCAATAATCCAAGTTGATTTTAAAACCTCTGAGCTCTATGTATTTTCAACATACAGCCGATCCAGTTGCTGACTAAAGGAAACGCATAAAAATTCTGCAAGTTCAAAAAGGAAATTCGGCTACATGAAAGGAGCAATTTCCAAAGGACAGTTTGGGGGAGGTTAAGTTTTCAGTTGTAACATAAAAAGACATTTGCCGATGGAGTGATGTTTCAAGTATTGACACACCTGCCTGGGCCGCCATGTCCACTGTCCTAGCAACGTACAGTAGGACAGCCAGGTCACCCTGGTGCTTTCAGAAGCTCCCGATAATCAATGGCCCCGCACAGTGGCACCAGCAGCGGATCGTAAGGATTCTCCAAGCCTCCGTCGGTCAGCAGACTGCATTGATTTTGTCGTACTTGTTAGTGGCCTAAATTTCTGTGCTTGGCTCTACTTGTTCTTCCTTTTCTTCAAGTAAAAGTAACTGCTTTAGTAACTCTATTGTTATCTATTGCAGGTTTTACAGCTCTTCTGTAAAGATGATGCTAGAAACGTTTTTGCCAAGAAGCTTTTGGGCAGGTTACTGTCATGCTGCTGTTGCCATTAAACAGCTCATCCCAAAATAGAAAATACATATTTTCCCTATTATGAGTTGTAATATTTGTAATCTTGAATAGCTAGTTCATTAATACTGGAAAGATTCAAGGCTGTTTGATTTTTAATTACCAGAGTCCCATATAGTCCCATTATATACGGAAGGTTCTTGTGTAATCAGAAGAAATTTGGTGGAAGTGCATCCGTCATCTCAGAGTGCATTTTCTCTCCTGCATCATCACACGCCACACACAAATGTTCACACGTGTCTGAGAACTGTTTCATCTCACCACTTCAGTGCAACGTTTTGAAGGTGTGTCATGTGTATTAAGTAAATGCTATGCTATATGTGCTTCATTGAAGCATGTGGCCAAGCACTTTCTTCTAAGTAAAAGTTAGTCTTATTTAATAGGAATACATTATTTAGACACTTGGCACTATTTGCAGTTGGTGGGGATTAATGCCAGTTAGCACCAAAGGGGTTGTGTTGTCCGAAGATAAATCAGTCCACTCCGAGGCCGTCCGTTAGGAACATCTCCAAAATGCAATTGGAAGGAAAGGTTTGAAGGCGTTTGGCTGAGCTCCCCTTTTGGAAACAGGCACAGACTGAAAGATCTGACTTCCTACCTCTCGATCCTGGCTGGAAGGTTCCCTACGAGCTGCAGGACGGATCCTAACTAAGACTATGAACTTGTTCTACGTTTCATTGGCTTCTAATCCTATTCTTTCTCAATGGCACAAAGTCATTTTGCTCGTATTGTCAGATACTGTATATCTGATTGTCTGTTATGAGCCGTTTTGTTATTTGACGGGCCGCGGGGAGATGAGCCTTGTCAAGACAATATTCAATGTCAGATGAGCCCTGTGCCTGATTATGATTGTTTCTCCTAAGCCTCTATTGATTGCTGTGATGGAGAAACAGGAAACCACTTATGATAATACCAGTGGGCACGATGCCCTGTATGCATTCACTTCCGTGAGGGGCAGTCAACAGTACCTTAGAAGAGGGACATTAGCATTTTTTTGTCCACAGTATTTCAGTTCAGGATTACTGCGTGTGGACAGTGGACAAGTTTACAATAAGAATAAATGAAATACGTGTATTACGTGACTTATTGTGTGACTATGGGAATGGTAAGAATGCTGGATGTTTCTTGTCCAACGACATGCTGTATTTAACAATATGCCATTCTTCTGAGTCTATACAACTTCAATTCATCAATTAAATTTCTTTCAAGACCTTTATAGAAGCAGCATACATATTTGAAGTACAAAGGAATGGGCCGCTTTAGAAAATGTCCATATGTAAAAGCTGCCTTTGTGACACTGGCAAAGAGATTTACACCACATTTCAGCACATGAAAGGAGCCTCATTTTGCATTCACTGAACCCGCGCATGCCATTGAGTCTGTGAACTTCTATTAAGTCATTTATTCCCATGCAGTGCAATTCATTTTTCTTTATGGCATCAAGGATGGATGCCTTCTTCCCTCCCCAGCACCGCCCCTGTAGACTGTTTGCGCTATATAATGTGTGCAATGTCGGAGGTTGTCATATTCAAGTTCAACATCCCTACTTCCCCTTGTGATTTATGTCTTTCTATAACTTTGGTCGGGAGGGCAGGGTGAGGGGGGAGTAATAATGCATTTCTTTATTTGGGCTGACCCTCCAACGTCTCTCTGTTTTCTCCAGTTGCCCCAGCTATCCATGAGATGAAAAGCCATGGAGTCGGCCTGGGACGCACGGCTCTGCTGAGGTGCGAGGCGGCTGCTGTGCCTTCTCCAACGTTCGAGTGGTACAAGGGTGAAAAGAGGTGAGCCCATTGTGACGGTATCGGCTGTTCTGATAAAGATCTGTTTGCACATTGAATTTTTTTTTTTTTTTTTTTTTTTTACAAAATATTGAAAACATGTCTTCAGTTTATCCTTTCGGTAACAGATACTTCATTCGCCTTTAGGGGTCGGATGTAGTTTCCAGAAAATGGAAATTAGCAAAGTAGAAATGTAGAATTCCTTCACCTGCTTTAAACAGTGCTAACAAGCATTTTGTCAATATAAAATGAAGTGCAATTTTTATTATTAAGTGAATTTGTTTCACAGCTGCTCCAGCTGAAATAGACTCAGCATACACAAGATGAGGGAATAGATAAACGTAGACCACAAACAAGGAGCTTCGGTCACAGGTAAGGTGAGACTGAGCACATCAATGACAATGGCTGCGTTTGTCTTCTGAGGAGGTCCCACGTATACGTTCCTGCAGGAGTCGTCTGTGCCTTATCCTCACCTCGCTTCCTAATAAAATGTTTGCTGGCAACCGGCTTAAACCATTCTCAGCACATACATCAATCAGTCTAGCTTCAAGTGTCAGTTCTTGAATTTAGAAACCAAATTACCCCCCATTACTCATCATTTACCCACTCCTGGTGAGCACAATTTCCATCATCAGCTCACACTGTGCTAATTGTAATTATGGGGTGGATTCAATTTATCCAATTGCTAAGGAGGCGAGTTGGCATGATTCTAGTCTTTACTTGATTCAAGGACTTGTTCTTTTTTGTGACTTCTTGCGCGGCTAAATGCTGGTTTCTTCATGTACTTGTCATTACAAAAAGGACATTATTAGAAATACTTGAGCTTACTTAGTCTGCCCGTCATCCCCAGTGACAGTGACTACGCCACCGCCCAGGCACCGCGTGTGGGTGATGAAGTCCACTTCTTATTTCGGTACGAGGTCGCTGCAGCTACACCAGGAGCGCCGTGCTGCTGCCTGCTCGTCTCTGTCGGGACCCGTGTGACAGTTTGGACAACCAAATCGTTCTCTTTATGTGTCACTTCTTTCATTCGTCAATGGAAGTGGGTGAATGTTTGTGTGAGAGGGGTGGAGGGGGGGGGGGGGTTCTATCACTATGATTGAGGGGAGCATCAACTGGTTTGATGTTGAAACGCCAAAGAGACGAGACTCCTGCTGAAATTATCAGTGACGTGTGAAACATTTGAGGAGGCCGCAGTGGGAGAGGCAAACAACAGATTTTTGGATAGTTGGTGGACATAAGGTCACACATGGTGTTTGCACTCACAGTGTCTCTCAGAACAACTCAAGCCAAGCTCAACATCATGGGGGGGCCGCGGCAAGGCCAAGGTAGAAACATGTCTTCCCTCTGGAGGTTTGTATGGTTTACAATCCCAAATGTGGAGCGTTTTAACACAAACCACACTGATGAAAACAAACAAAGCTTTAACTCCCACGAGATTCCCACAATGTTAATCTGGCTATTAGAGAGCGCAGTGACTAGCGTTATTGCTGGTAGCGGTTTTAATGATTAATAGTTAGTTTATATCAAATTATGTTGCAAATATGAATAACTGAAATATGAATCATAAACCCAAACATTTATAAACGTTAAATGATATAGCTCAGCTTATGCATTAAGCCTGATCACCCATACTGAATGAACTAAAAAAAACGTGACATTGATAGACACAGTTGTCAAGACGGAGAAACCTATGCATAAATATATGCGTACCTCTATGCATAATAATACATTTCATGACAAACTAGTGTCCTTGCTGAGGCAAGATAGGGAGGGGGAACATGTCCAATGGGTTGCAGCAGCTGTTCGGAAAGAAGTTTGTTAGTTCATATTTTGATGAGGATGTTCGGTACATGACCACCGACGTAAACAAGAAACATGTGTAAATGTAACAGCAAATGTCCCAGGCAGCTACGGGATGCATTGTGATCCCCCTGCAGCTGCAACACAACAACAAACAAGGTGTCAAATGGCATCGAGCTGGTTCGTCTCTAGGTCATTCCTCTTCTCTCTTAGCGCTTCGCAGCGTCCTTCGAGGCAGCCGACAGAGAACAAGGGGTAAATAGACATGTTGGAGAGTGTGATGAAGTGCTGTACCTTCTGAACGACCACTAAAGGACAACAAACAATTGTACCGTCCTTCAAAACGTGTGCATGGGAGAGAAATCGAATCTTGATTTTGTGACTCCGTTGTGTTTTTCAGGATTATCAAGGGCCAAGGCATCGACATCAAAAGTCTCAGCTCCAGATCAGTGCTCACAGTGAACAACATGACAGAGGATCGTTACGGGAACTACACGTGTGTCGCCACCAACAAGCTAGGGACGGTTAATGCCAGTGTGCCTCTCATCCGTAAGTTGTCGTCCTATCTGCTCGTGGCGAACTGGACTGGTGGAGAATGAAGGAGCTGAAAGAGTGTTGTGGAGATCAGTGTGGGTTTCAATGTCCTCAGAAGGGTTTCCACTTTTGCTGCAGCGCTGTTGCTGAAGGAGAAAAGCTAAAGTTCAACCCAGTGCTTCAAGAGGTGGTCTCGTATTTCCTACTCAGCATTTTTGAGGACGTGAATTGTTAATACAGATGAAAAGTCTGTACGTGTGAGTGGGTGTGTTGTTTGTGTCAATGTTTACATCTGCACGTGTAAAGCACCACCTGAAAAACACATTTTACTCCGAGGTAAGAGCATCAATTACAAAAAGTAGCTGCACGGGTCAGGCGTGCTGCCATAAATGCGCATGTTTAAAGAGGCAGCTTGACTCGGACTCTAAAGAGGCCTTGTGTGCTTTTCAAGACACCACGAGGCATCAAGAGGCCAACTAATCGAAGGCCAAACTGTTTGTTCATCAGTGATAGACTGCAGAATTGTTCAACGCGGTTAAGAAAACTTTTTGAATCCCCACTCGGGACATTTGCGCCTGTATATGTTGTGTGAGACATTCCACTCTTCTGAGGCAGAATTGTGCACACAGAAGCACATAATAATAATACAACATAATAAAAGCCCAAACTGGATCAAAACCCGGTGACACTACCCAAACATTGCAGTATGAGATTTTATATGCAACCCATCATTAACGCATGCATTAATAGTCCTCTCATGTAAGGGCTTTTCATCATTGTGTTTCACCAGGTCAATCAACAGAGAAGAAATCGGTAGTTCTTTGGATTCTGGTGTTCACACTCCAGCCCATAGCTCCACTCGCTGCATGTACCCTCCTTTGATGTGAAGTGGATTTCAACTACTTTCATTGTTGTTTTGAATTTGACAACATCCGTGTCCCCACATTCGCACACAACTTTTTCAAAATAACTTTTTCTGAAGCCTACACGGTTAGACATTTCATTTATTTTCTCCACTTGCTACCTGCCATCCAGCAGAAAAAGCAAAGACAGGAAGGGGTTGGAAAACATATTTTCTTCGATCTTTTAAAAAGGAGTGTTGGTGACAAAAGAAATCCACTTAATGTATTCAGTGATGAAACATGAACAGGTGAATTAAATTATTCAGCAGTTCGCGCTGTGCCCTGTGATAATAGCATTGTCCCTAGCAGGCCACAGACTGAGAATACAAAGAGATATTCCTGTAGAGTTGGCAACTGTCAAAGGAGCACTCCACTCCTCCTGTTTGTGTATGCACGAAAACATCAAAGGCTCGTCTCAGATCCTCCAATGGATGATCTTAATGTGACACCAGCGAGGCCTCAAAGGCAGAGCGGCAAAGAAACCCTCCGAATATTCAGAGGAGGCAGCTTCCTGCGCTGCCTCCCCCAACTTCTCCCTCCTCCCTTCCCTCTCTTTATCTCTTTGTTTCTGCTTCTATCGTTGCTTTGTCTCTCTGATTCTCTTATCTCACTCTTGTGCCCTCTCAGTCTTTTGTCCTCTTTCTCCCCCTTGTCTCTCTTTCCTCCTCTCTGGCATCTTCTTTAATGCACGCACACACACACACACACACACACACACACACACACACACACACACACACACACACACTGCCCTTTCTTTCTCGGGATCTCTACTTATGGGAGAGAGGCCGATACTGCTGTTTGCTCTTAATGAGAAATGGCAAGCAATCGGCGCAGCACACTCTCGCCGCTACCTCGATGCAAATAACAAAAACCCAGAGGTTAGATTTCACAACGGGTGACTTTGGAAAGCTGTATTAGAACCAGTCGATACTATTGATGAGCAAGTTGGGGAGAGGGGGGAATGCATATTGCATGCATATTTGATAGCGCATCATACATTGAGGTGAATTTTCAGTGGAAACATTATGTGAGGAATAAAGTAGTTTATTTGAATGTCCCAGGGAAAGCAAACACATACACCTTCCAACCAAAGCTGCCACTGGGAGACAGCCGTTTGGTTTAAAAAGAAACTTGGATGAAAAGCATCATGGCTGTGTGCACATGTTGACATGGCTGGTTTTAACCAATTTCTGCATTTTTTAAACGAGTTGGATGGCCGTGTCCTCCCTGGGTGCTGGATTCAATTGTGCCAGTTTTGTTTCCGACCATGTGGATTTCTGTGCTGTTCAGCCATTAGTCAGGCACCACTTTAAGCTGTGTGTTTAACGCTGTGGTGAAACACAAACTGAGTCCTTCGAAGCAGAAAGAAAGCATGCAACCTTTTTGCCACTACCTGTCAAGAGTACTGAGTGTGAGTGTGAGTGTGTGTGTGTGTCGCTTTTTGAATAAAACAATCAGTGTCATCTACGAATAGACAAATAATAAAGCAGTAAAGCACTAATAATTAGATGATAAGCCTATTTGATGACATATAAATGATCAGAAATATCTTCTACGTATGATTGCAGATGGAGTATTTAATAGATACCAACTGGACCACAGCTTTTACAAGTCTGTGTTTTCTCTTGATAACTTCACTGTACAACAGAAAAGTAACTGCATTGAAAAATGTCCTGAAACACACAATTATTTTTAGTTTGGAGAGATCGCAGGCACAGCCCAAAGTGTTACAGGTGGGAGGAGATAAAATGCTTCAGACACAAAGAGTTACTAACGTGGGTGTTGCATTAATTGTTCATCAACATAATATTTTGTTAATGATCATCAACCAGTTAAATGAGCTAATAAGCAATAGCACTGCAGATGTGACCCCAGTTTGTATCCCTCAGATATATCTCTGTTACACGCAAGGTTCTAACAACACAACCATCTGTTCGTGAAGACCTAAAACATAATTAAAAATATCATTATTAACCATCTCGTGCATTGTTTACCTAATCCAAATAGGTCTTGCTTAATTTGTTCAAATGAGAATACATCTGTTATCAGTTGCATTGGTTCATATTGATGTTTCCAATCTTTCTTAAAAAGTAAAGCAATTACATTATGTGTTTGCCAACAAGAGGTTCGTTGAACAACACCTAGTGTTTTCCACACTAGGTTGTGTTTTTCCCTTTGTGCGTACTCATGTAAGAAATACACACCCCACACATTCGCTCACACCTTCTGATTTTAGCTGAGGTATAACAATCACCAAGCTGGCAATCCCCATTTCAACTTTCCATTTCATGTGCTAGATGGAAGCCAACTTCGATGAAAAGACTGGCGCAGTTCACTTCAATTTTCCGAGGAGTCCTCCAGCTTAATTGGTCAAGCTCTTATCCCCCGGCCCACCTCGGCTTAGCCCCGGAGGAGATTTTCTCTGCCTATACCTCCGCCCTCATTTCCTCCTTTTTTGCCTCCGCCCCTCCTCCCCTCCCTGAGCAGTAATCGGAAGAGAGAGACTGATGGGGGAGAAAAAGAGTTCCTCTCTCTCTGTCTCAGTCGCTGCTCGGCCCCCCTCAGGCAGGAGAGACGGCGCCGGCTAGCTGGTTAATGAACGTCGTGTTCGTTTGTCACGCTTATCAATCACCGCACGTGTAGGTGTCATTTCGACATGTCTCCTCATCTGCCATTGTTGCTGATGATGTTTGTGTCCCACACTGTGGGATTGTACCTCCGTCATGGAAAAGAGATGGAGGATGGAGGAAAATGGAGGCTAAAGTGTGGGTGGGCGTGTGTGTGTTTGATTGCAGCTCAACATGCAGGGAAATAATACTGCCGTTGTTGTGAGGAACCTTTTAGCCTTGTTGATTTTGTCTGTGCTCTAAATAACTACTTTTTCTATTCATTGATGACAAAATGTCCTGGATCTTCGCACCTTTCCTCCTTTTCTGGTTGTTAGTCAGTGTTCAGCTTATAGTTTAGAACATTGTTTAATATAGATTTTAGGCGTTCACCCAAAAGGCTCATAACATATCAAAATACACTGAATTAATTTAACATAGTGATGGTGCAGTGCCCCCCCCCCGCCCTCAGGGTTGTACAATCGTTCTCTTATTTGAATGCCTGCATTTCCATACATAAGCAATCATAAAAACCATTAACATTTCCCCGTCTTCCTGCAATGAGGAAAGGTTTGGTGCTGTTGCAGAGTGTTCGTTCTGCAGCCCAGCGGGTAATGGACTTCACCCCCGCCCCCCCCCCCTCCCTCACTGACTCCTGTAGAGGCCAAGCGCGGCGCTAGGAACGCTCATCCTTGAGTGACTGAGCCCAGCCGACGCTCACAGGAAGATCGGCTCTGCGGACAGCGTTAAAAAAAGAAAAAAGACACAGGAGGAATTAGTGGTTTGCTGGCTCACAAATGAACGCAGGCTTTAACACCGACCAGTGAGGACAGTTAAAAAAAGGAATGTGTCCAGGCATGACCAAGGATTTTAGAATGCATTCAAATGGAGCAGTAAGAAGAATTGGAGCATTATATCACTACCTATTCTTTTGAGGCATACTAAGTAACTTATTACACTTCATAAAATGGCAATATTCTGTCTCTCGTGGGTTTGCTAGTATTAAGATCAATGTTATTGACATTTATTTTATGAGATGCTGCATTTGGGCTCAAATGCACCACAAATGGAAAAATATTTTTCCCTTCGCTGCTCATCTTTGGTTTTATTCGCTCGCTACTACGCCTCTGCTATCATGAACTCCGGACACGGCTGTGAAGGACCACCGCCTAACGCAGCTTTAGTATTCCCTCCTCATTAATGCTGGTGATGAGTTGAACTTGAACACAGATTCCTATAAATCATGTCCTATAAATCTCTCTCGCATTATCCCGTCTGGAGAGAACAAGGAGAATAAGAATCCATGAAATGAAATAGCAGGGAAAACTAATGTATTTTATCTTGCAAGTGAGCAGGATGTGCAAGGTCGACCGCCATATCGAGTGCGTGAAATGATGCATTGCTCTGCTGAATAGGAGAAGGAGCCCAAGTCAGTGTGGAGCTATGAGGGAGGGATGGCGTGTCAAAAGATATGTTCCAGTTACGGACGAGTGTCTCAGAGCTCATGAAATGATTCACTGGTGAATTCATCCTCAAGTATTAATCAGATAGCGCCCGCCTGACTGTTGGAAGAAAGAACTAAAAAGAAACTCTTCACATATGGGCTCCCCAAGAAGCACTTAGAGTGGAAACATTTGTTGAAGAAAAGATGAATTTCCCCACCACTGTACCAAGGGAAAAGGCATATCATTTCAAGTTTGAGTACTGATTCACTACACAACTTACCCATCAAAAATGAGTGATGAAATGAAAAGAAAGCCCATTTCTCGTTGTATTTGGCGACACGGTCATTACACAGTTGTCAAAGTGCCTCTGGAAGGTGACACAGAGAGCACCTATCGAGGGCATGGTGTGTGGATGACAGTGGACCCTTTGGCCCCCCCCTACCCCTCCGATTGAAATGGACGTGTTGAGCTTCATTCGTAAATGGATTAAAATTGAGAGTCAAAGATCGCCTGTGTAGTATTGCGCTGCCCAGATGCAGCAGCTCACCGCAACAACACAAAGTAGCTTTCTTTCTTTGTGCGTGAGGTGCAATTATGGCTGCCGTGGTCTTCCTTGTGACTGACAGGCTCCTCCTCTACAATGCTCCGCTTTCTGGAACAAGGTGGTTGTTACTTTCTGTGAGGAGTATAAATAGTTTTTTAACTGCCAATGTGTACCTTGCACTGTTTGCGTGCTGCAAGAAAAGACAAACTGGGAGTTGAACCAGTGCATCACTTTGAGTCAGGCTCCGATTAACAGCTTTGCCACACATCCCAGATTCTTAACCCTTGTTTATATAACAAAAAGCCCTGCTTATTTATTTATTTCTCACTTTAGCTTTTTACATTGCAGTGATATCTGTACACCAAAGCCACTTTCAATAATTGATGCTGCGGACCAGCGTGGATTTAGCTTTTGAGCTTCAGGGGTCAGAAATCGAAGGGATTGGCCTGTTTGATTCCTTGGTAACAATAACATCGTCAAAAAATGTGGCTTTATTTACCTCTTCGCATGTCTCATCAGTCGATTAATAGAGAATCCATTCTTAACTAAACACGTGTGGCTCCTTTTGCCAAGAAAATCCTAACCATGAATATGACTAAGAATGACCGACTCGGTGTGACATTTTACTCATCGCACTTCAAAAGTAAAGAAGGTCCGTTAGCTCAAGTAGTTAACAGACTGGACTCAACATTCGTGGATGTGACATTATTCCATCTCCCAAATGCCACCAGCGGCTCAGCCCGCAACGAGTTCATGAGGTAATGAGAGCGAGTTCCGCCCGCAGAGGGATGGAAGGCAGAGCGGCGTCGCCACATGTAACGCCGCGGCTCTCCTCAACTCTGACCTCTTTTCAGTTTCCCATCGGCAGAGGTTGTGGAAAGCACCTGCTGCTGGTTTTTTAGCACCACCTCGATTTAAGCTTCCAATTGAGCCTTTTCATTATTTGCTTTTGGTTTCATATTGTTTATGAAGAATGCGTGGCGTGTGATCTTGTCATGGGCGGCTACTGGAAATGAAATCCATGAGCCTTTTTGAGGGAGTAAATAGCAAATGGCGACGGCCACAGGCCCGTCTGCCGCTGGGCCCCTGGTTCCCCTCATGTTTTTGTCATCAGTGACCCATGCAAAATGCAAGGCAACTGGATGAATAAAGGGTATTGTTTATGAGCATGTGGAGGTTGCATCTTGCCACAGAGACAGCGGTCCTTAATGCATGGAGAGGACTTGCCTCCATCCCCTGTCCTTTTGTCCTTGCATGCATTTTTACTTTCATTTTACGTCTCCATTCTGGTAATAATACGTGAATGTCCTCTTTCCCTTCCCCTCCCCTTTACCCCTTCTCCTCCCCTGTAGCAATTATTGAACCCACCACCACTAGTGCTGTCTCAAGCCCAGGTCAGTATATGTCACCATGCTGTCCACCGGATCAGCAAAGAGGTCCGCTACCTCGCACTAACCTGAGCTGAAATCTTTTCCTCCATCTTGATTTCTTTCAATTGGCTGGCTGGAATGCCTGCTGGGTGTACGGCTTCCTTGTATGTCCTTTTATTTCTTTTATTTGCATTCCTTGTTTTGTTTCTGTTTATTTGGGGTTGGCTTCTACAGCCTGGCTACATATGCGTCCTGCAGCCTATGTCATCACAACAGCCTGCCTTTGTTTCATTAAAACGCAACCACCACCCCCACGTGGAGCACCCAGTCGCGTCATCAAAGTGGCTGTTCCATAGGCCTGTGGGTCTAATGCTTTTCATAAGGGCTTCTACTTCTCTCTCTCTCTCTGGCTTTCTCACCACAAACACCGATCATTAGTGCTGGCTAAATAACGTACACATCAATGGCAGGAAGCTGTTGGTGGCAAAGGCCCTTGGTTTGTTGTTTGCGAGATGGAATCTCTGCTTTCTTTGTACTTTTATCACTCGCTCTCTGTCTTCATCTTCCTATATCTCTCTCTCTCTCTCTCTTCCGTCTGTTCTTCCCTCTTTCGAGAACAATCAGCTGGCGCTCCGCCACCCTATTTAACCTGATCTCCTGCTAGTGCTGTTGTCAGTGCTACACTGTCAATGTCACCCTTGTCCCCCCCACCGCCCCCCCATCCCCTCTTTCTGTGTTCTGCCGCTTCTACATTCCAGCCCAGAGTAATCCCCTCTGCCTGGTTGTCTTTTCTCTCTCTGTAATGGTTTCACGGAATGTAATCTCTCATGCCGGTTACATTAATTTTTATTGCTTGATAATGTTCTCGTGCACATAAACATGTGCACTAACACAGAAAAGCTTTCAGTGGCACAATAGGTACTGAAATGAAAACATGCAGAAATATTCAAACGTGCTCGGTCACATGAGGCGATTCAGGCTGCATGATGGGGGAGGGGGGGGGGGGGGGGGGAGTTTGTGACTATCCATCCGCGCCCGTGGATGGCCGCTATCCTATTCCACTCGCGTTCTATGGAGACACTGCTCTGGGTTAGCACATGTCCGCCTGCATTCTGTACCTGTCTATGTAAGCCAAATATAATTATCCATGGAGATTCTGTCAGATAGCAAGTTAAAATAAGCTCAGCGGCGACCAGCGGTCCTGGCAGGGCCCTGCACTCTCGTTTAATGTAACGCCTTCAGAACAATTGACAATTTCATGGTCCAAAGGAACACCACTGGCTTCAATCGTGGAGATAAACTCACTGAGCGACCCACTGATCTTGTTTAGTTCCAAGTTAATTTTTTTGATGGCAACCCCCTCCCCTCCCCCACCCAATGGGAATTATTTCAAAAGGTTCTTCGTCCCTACCGTTCGTGTATTAAGTTAATAATTAATTTGATCAGTAAAAGAAGTCTGCTTTTATTCCCCCTGTGAATGGCTTTGGGAAGATGTGCTTCCAAACTAAGGAATGACATTCATACAGTGAAGTAAGCAAATCGGATCTTTGGGGTGGAAACATTGTTCACCCTTCACTGCACTTGGAGTGCATGTTTCAGCCCGTCGATGGAATGACAAATGACATAAAGAAAACAACATTAACAGGCAACATCAGTCATTCTGTTTTTGTTTCTGACCTTGATGTTGTACCAGTAAGAATCAGTTTAGGGTGGCTAAAATCATAATGTGTACGTTTATTAGAACGTACTTGCATGCTAGATATTGGATTCTTGTGTACTTTGATCTTTCTGAGACAGAACCATGGACATCCTTTTACCAAGTCTGATGGAGTACACATAAGACTCAGGAAGTTACATACTGAAATAAATATTGACTTAAAGATGCATAATATGGGATTGGGACCTTTTTGGCTCCTTCTCATTGGCTCCCCGCATGGTAATAGTAATGAGTACTGACCCAAGCTAACGGTGCTAACAGCTAACAGCAGGAGGAGACGCTTGACTGAAACTAGACTACAACTGTATCACTGTATCCAGAATGGATTTCTTTTATATTCACAGCAAGAAGTGCGTATGTAATGGTTGTTTTCTTGGCTGTATGAAGTTGAAGTTGTGACAAAACTCACACACTACATTATAAACCTTACTGGATTTGCATTCAAGAAAACAGGCTAGTGACAACTCAATTCTGACCATAAGTTAAAAATGAGTTTCTCTTCAGTAGTCGCTAACGGCAACCAGAAGCTCTAATCGACAAACTAAAAGAGTCAAAAGGACCCGAGGAAACGCAGATCCTTCGGTGTGGAAACACGCTGCTGAGAGTCAGCCGTGGTCAGTGCACCGTTCTTGGCTGTCGTGTGTTAGGGGGGCGGCATGAAAACCGGTCCGGACGTTCTGAGTGCGAGTTGGACCAGCACAGTCTGGGGGCGGAAGCAGCGAGGAGGATGACGGACGTGATGGACGCCGTCCTGAATAACCACTCCCACTCCCTTGATGATGAACTGTGGCAGATGGACACCACATTGAGGCACCAGCTCATCCTACCAAAGAGCAAGATGCTGTGCTTCACGCGTTCACTTGTGACCACTAAGGCAGCTGTGACCCCCCCTCCACCTCCCACACACACACACACACTCAGAAAGACACGTCAGCCTCACCGCTCACATCCCTCATTGCTCCAACATGCGGACTACTTAAAAAATGTTCTTTTTCTACATCTGTTGAAGAACAATACTAAAACGTCATAACAAATATGGAAAACGGTTCTCATTCATTTATTCATATTCATCTGTTCATTCATATTTCAATGATACTGCTGATAACATAGTAGTTGATTTAAATGAAAGGCTCGACATTTTAGATGAGAAGATGTGCATCCTTCTTGTATCTGAATATTCATATGAATTACAGCCAACTCTTAACGTAGATAATCCGAAGAATAATGAAACTTTTTTAATGAAAATGTTTGCATAATATCCTTCAGACATCCAACAGGTCACCGATATTATACTGTATATGTTTTCCAATATACTCCTTCGTAAAGACTGACACCGTCCAGGGGGTCAATAAAATCGTATCCTCTCCAGTGATTTCTTATCTTATCTCATCAATGTCATCCAGATATGTTCACACTTGTCAGGGAACCAAAGACAGAAATAGAAGCCATCTGGTGTTGCTGCACGACGGAATCTCCTGTGCCAAAACAAAGTGAAAATTTCTCTCTTTTTAATGGTTTACACCTCTTTTGTTGATAATTAAGTTCTAGACCTTTTTTTTTTATCTTTGGCATATGCTTTTGTTTGCATTTACCTAAATATAAAGCACTAATCCAATGCTCCAAAGCAGCTGGCTGGATGCCACCCTGCCGTCCCGATGAAATGTAGATCAGTGATAATAGCATATGCTCCCACGAGCTTTCACTTCTGTTTATTCCCGCAAATCACTTGACAGTAGAAAAACAATGTTCTTTAGCCCAATTTCTTGTCTTTTGCGAGGCGTGGTGTACAGTGCCACTGGTTCAAGGGATATGACATGCATTATACATAACGCGTGTGACTCTCTGATTCCCACGTGTCGTGTCAACTCCCAAATAAACAAAATTCAAGCAGCCTGAGTGTGGCTAAGTGAGGATGATCGACACACTATTTCGCCCCCCTCTTCCCAGCCCTCATTTCTCATAGGACATTATAATTATATGTGTTTTATCCATCTCCTGCTACAATTTCAGAGACGGAAACCAGCCCAAACCAGCATGAAGCACTAGGAGCTATGAAGGAGAGATTAATAAAGGCGTCTTAGTGGAGAATATGAAACGACTTGTGTTGAGAGCAACACGATGGAGCAAGAATTCTTTACTCTTTGTTGTGTTGTTTGAAAATCGCATCACAATCCACACCTTAATGAAGACAATTTTCTGATTGATTTAGAATGAGAGTAGGTCATATCTCTTTCTTTATTCAAGGTCCGGAGCAGAACATCAAAGTTAATCTACCTTATTAAATATTCTTCCAAAGTCATCCGAAATGGGAAAGTCACTCGCTCAGCTCCCCAAGGCTCAGGGAGCTGGGTTAATGAAATTATATTAGGGAGCATGTGAAGCTTCTTCTAATCAAAGAATAGCTCATTTGTATACACAGTTGGGGTAATGTCTTTTTTGGAAGATTACTTTCGGTCAGGTACCCTTTTTCAATCCTTGATTTGCTATCTAGTGTACAGATCGGACCCATTGTGGTGATCTTACACCGTGCGAAGGCTTTTTACTATTACTGGAAAAGACCAAATTTCCACATTTCTTTCTGTCTTTGAAACCATGTAATGCATTACTTCAGTGATTAAATCAGCAGCTGACTGTTTTTCAAAATACTGCAGAAACATTCTCTAACTTTGGCCCTGATACATTATGCATCTTAGCTGTGTGTATTCAAGTTTTAGTATTTTACATACCTCTTATCGCAATTCCTTTCCTGATTGGCCTCAGTGGGAATTAACAGTGACAACAGTTTGAAGTAGCATTTTATATTTAAATGAAAGTTTTCAGATGTTTGCCCAGTTCAACTGAGGCACCCCCGTCCTGTGGATACTAGACAGCCAAGCCTCATCGCCATTAAAAGCTTTTAATGGTCATTGTTTTTCTTTTGGTTTCAAACAGCATCTTTACTTTGTCGGTTTGTCAATATGGTGTCTCATCAAACAAAACCCCGGTTTTCATTTATTTGCTGCAATATATTTTACATGTTGAACTGAGAGCTCATTTGTCTAAAATACTGCCGGTTAGTGAGAGAGTGGTCCTGCTGTTGGGCCCCGCAGTGGTGCATCAAGGTTCAATGTGCAATTTATTCATATACAACATTTGCTCCAACATATGCTACACGTCCACATGGACCACTAGTTATTACTGCATGCTAGGTCATCCTGAATTAATCGGTGCCCCGTAAAAAGGAAAATACTCACAGAAATCACTGAAGGAAAAACTAACTTGTGGTTTAATACACAGTAATATGTTTTTGCTGCCGCAGTACGTCCTCAATTAATAATACGGAGTATTCCTGGCGGCGGAGCGGAGAACACTGACGCTCTGAGATTGATGTCATTGAACGGGCTGAATAGATCTGGCAGTCTTTTGTTTCACTCCAGGTGAAGCCAATCGCAACACATCACCTTTTTTCCATCCTCGTCTGTTCCTTAGTTCTTTTCAAACCAAAGTTGTCTCGTATCCCATTTGTTTTCTTTGCAGACTTGTTTAGGGTAATAGATAAGCAGACCGACACTCCAGGTAAATCAAATAGAATCACAAACTAGATTGTAAAAGGGAAGCCGGTTGACTCTAATCCAGTGGCAATTACAATGCAGTTGCTAATGTGACTGTTGATGTACGCTGAGTCACCCCCAGCTAATGACATTATAAATACAACAAACTTATGAAATAATCAATAGGATGGAACATCGCCCACTGATTAGCTAACACTGGGGTCTATTTCTGAGAAGACTGCCAGTGTAAATCCTAAGAGTCTAGACAACAGTCCTGCCTCCTCTTACCCAGAATGCCTGGCATCAGACTTACCGAGCTACCCACAGATAATCCTTTTTTGGCAGTGCATTTCCTAACAGCCTTATCAGTTATGTGGTGGCAGATCAAGAGCCGTGCAAACCTTCTACAGCCACCTCTCGTCCCCCCCCGTCCCCTCACCCCCCCTGCCCTCCTGCCCCCAACTCCTGTCCCGTACAGTTGGTTTTAAGGCGATATGCTGACCTTCACTTTCCCAAGCGTTAACTCCAACGTTCATCGCTGGAAGGGCCTGATAAGCAGATGGCATGTCATCTATCATCCTTGACCCCCAGATCCCTGGACAATGTAAATATATGATGTTTTTTTTCTCCTGTGAAACTGAAGGCCGTGAGCTTCTCCTGTCAAAAATGTGTTTTCACCTTTGCCCCTGTATTAAACATCTAATAAAAGTAAAATAAATAGGACAATATAATTCTCCAGCGATATGTAAGACTACTAATGACCTTCATAGTGCTCCTGAGTGCACCATAGTATTTCTAGAATGAATGTATTTGAACATGTGCTTTTTTGTAACAGTATATATGTTTTCATGCAATGGAAGCCATTATTTTGATATTCTAATAACACAGAATATGATTGCGGTTCAATCTTCTGTTTTCTCTCAGTAATTCATTTTAATGAGTATGAATCAAGGAAAGTGTTATTTTTGCTATCTGGCTGATTGGTACTCAGTGTTATATTAGTGTGATATTAGTCATCACGGGTTAGTTTTTCTTTTGCTGTGGCTGCCTGAGCTTTTCATCACCGTGCCCTGAAACACATTCTGAGTGCTGATACTGATTAGTTAAATGTGGGAGATACCGAGAATGACATCGATTTTGTCTTTTGTTGTGCTAGTGCGAGTGCGTTAAAGCAGAGTGATGTCTTTTTCCGTTTATTTGGTTTGGTTAATTAATTGTGAAACAATTAAGATATGAAACTTATGTAAGCCTCCAAAACACAGAGATTAGTATTGATTGTTCTATTGCTGCAATACACAAAACCCGAAGCTGGGCAGCATTTCTAGGAATGACGTCCATTTTTGATGATTTGCATCTTTCACTTCACAGCTAATGGCAACATTCAGTGTGAATCTAGGAAGGCGTAATTGGTCTTTAATTCTTTAATTAAAATAAACAATCCAAATATTGTTATGTTACTAGTACAACAATATACTTAGAATCCTTAATGCAATGTATTTGTTACCATTAAACTGATTGGCCATCAAGCATAGTTTTAATCATATTGGTACATAGTTAACTAAAATACTGCAAACAATAAGGAGAAGATCATAAAACAGTCTCCTCCCAGTTGATGCTCTTGGAGTCTCAAATGAAAGAATACTGTGGACTCACTTACTTCCTGGTTTGCATCACAGGCAGGTATTTAAATCAAGCTGAGGCCAATGTTTAATCCTCACATGTAAATCTGATTTTAGGAGGACAACTGGATTAGCAATAATGGAATATATCCTGACATTTCTCTGATTCCATTCACAACAAACTACGGTCTGAAAGTCTCCTCCCTCTAATATTTATAGGATAAACATGTTTTTCTCCGTATCAGCCGTCTCCACAAAGACCTGCTTTCCGTGGTGCTTTTCACCTCTTTGTCGGCCTCAGGTATAAATGTCCGCGCCGCCCCGTCCCTTCAGCAGACGCTTACCACACAGTCCCTCAGCCGCTCTGTGTTTTCAGCTCTATAGCATTCCCTCGCTCCCACATGTACCGCTCTCCTCTTTGCCTCTGATTATCTCTCCCACCTCCCATCTCCTCAGGAGTGTCGGGCATTAAATGCAAACCTGGTCATGCTGTCAGTCCCAGGCGCACACAGAAGAAACACAGAAAACAAAGTAGCTGTCTTCAGAAGAACCAGAAAACAAATTCACACTTTTCTTTTTTTTTTTTTGCTTGTCTTTCAGTATTTGTAAGGATGATACTGGTGGTGGGTTTTAGAACTGAGACCTGTCAGAGCCTTTGCCGTTTTTAAATTGTGCCAAAGAGTCTTCTTTCTTTTATCAGTTTATTCCGACGTCTTTTTTGAGCTCTCGTTGCAGGCGGTGTGCTTTTATCCCTGTTGCTGTCACTTATTTTCTTTTTCTCGGGCATAACTTTTCAGTTTGCCGATCATCAAATCTCACACATCTACCGTGCTCAGAAGATCAAAGCACATTATGCATTGTGTTGGTGCTTGCAGGTCTGCGACATCCTTCTCCAGTTTTGATGTTGCATTTACAAATGGTTTTCAAACCCTGCAATCTTACTCCTGAGTTGAAAGTTTTGCAAATAAGAAGAAAAAGCCCCCAAAAGGGACATCTTCATTGAATGGACAAGTGTTTTTTTTGTCAATTCAAATTCTTTTTTCAACTTTAATTGGCCCTCTCGCCACGACAGTGTGGCCGATTAATAAGACAATTCAGCTGGAAAGATGAGTTTTGGTGCTCTCGACATCAGACTTTCTGGAGCAGAAAATGGATAGTCATTTCCTTTTATGGCCACGAATGGCTGCTGTGGAGATTCAGTCTCGGCCTATAATTGACACACCAGGGTATATTCTCTTTCCGGACAGACTCTAATGGTCAGTGCATTAAGGAGGATGATTGAAGAAAGCAACACACTTACAGAAGAGGCTGCAGTAAATCATAAAAGATGTCTTTCTGCCCAACTTGTAGATCTGCAATGGGTTCACACTTTGCTGTGCTTTAGGTCCTCCCTCGCTCTCATCTCTGGTGAGAGCACTCTTCAGCACAGTTAAATGGGTGTAATTTTGAGGCAAAAAAAAGGAGAGCCCTTTTAGCGGTAATGGAGAAAAAGCTGTGGACATGTTGTCATTGCCCTTGGAAATACAGTAGCTGCCCTCTTGAAGCCGGGCTCCGCTGTTAGGACGCTCTCCGCTACATCACTCTCAGGTTTTGTATTCGGCGCATGAGGCGCGAGGAGCTGAGGCGGTAGCTTTCATTTAGACATCAGCTGAACTGCATATTCAGGCTCGCAGGTAGAATGTGCAAAGTTCTGCCATTCCTAGATCTCAATGAGTCATAATAATACATATTCATATCATTCATATTTCTGTCATTTCATTAATAATAATTGTTCGCAATTCTATTTGCATTTTCACTGTGCTTTTGCTTTTAATTTCATTAAATTTCAATCATTCTGCAGCTCCATCAGTCAGCGTTGCTACGGTTACAGGCCCTGATTACCTGTTTATCACATAATATAAATATATAATCAAATCTAAATCTTTCTGGCCGGTAACTTTTTTGCGGTTGATACCTGCTGATACACTTTTTTGGAGAATTTGAAGGGGTGGTTGTATATGAACTTAATTCTTGTATCTGAAAAGTTTTACTTCCATGCGTGGACAACGTTTCATTTTAATTTTCTGTCGAGTGGAAAATATAATTATAGTTTCCATTAACACTGCCTCACAGTACTGTGATGTTAGTTCGTACACTGAGCATTCATCACACAGCTTCTTGTATTTCCAACGATTTCCTGCAAACTTCTCCTTCTGACTCGGGGGTGTCAGGCAGCTTCTTGTGTGGTTTCATATATATTCATTTACGACAGCTGGCTGCCAACAGATTACTGGTCTTTCATGTGATTGTGCCAGAGGGGTTGAGTCTTTGTTGCCAACTATCCTCAAAATACTTGAATACTTGAACCTCATAAACCCATGACATGTCTTCTCCCTGTGTATGTGAATCTTAGAGGCACGGGGTGCCTCCATGTCACTCCATGATAAGTGTTGGGAATTGCACAGCAATTACTTTGCCCATTCTAAACAAGCCCTGACTGACATTGAGTGGGAGATGGCTGAGGCATAAACATAATGCGCCCACTGACTCCAAAAGAAAACTTTTAACCTCCCAATTATGCAACAAAAATGAATTTTGAAGTCAATTAGCTGTTGAAAAATAGTAGAAGAAATCCGTCTATGAACAGTTTCCCAATAAAATTTCCAGAAAACCTTTTGCAATAAATATCCATGTTGCAATGTGGAATTATATTATGATAAATGTTTCTATCCGTATTGTCTCAGTAATCAGCACCCGAGAATCCTTCCTCAGTTGTTTATTGTGATGAATTTTATACAAGCTATACAAATGAAGCAGTTTACTTTAACACCACCTACTTAACATGTAAGCCATATATAACCCCTACAGTGGTTTATAACAGTGTAATGTACTTGTAACCAGATATAAATCTCTATTACTGTATGTGTCTAATAGCTCTTGGCACTAATACGCATGTGCATGCATTATAAACTGATTGTGATATTTTTGTATGTTCTTATAAAATACTCAGAAGCAGGACTTAAAATGAAGTATTATCCATACAACCAAACCCGGTTGGGATCAGTTATAACACAAATGTAAAAAACGCATGAAGGTGCATTCAATAATGTGTTTAACGGTGTCCAGTCGGCTGGTTTGCACTGAGCTCTCCTGAGCTCGCTCCATCGATTGAACTTTAACTCCCACTTATAGCACTTGCATGGACCTGTCAGTCATCTGACACGTAAATGCATTGACTGCTGATTTGCATCTCATCCAGCTTGGGCTGAAACCAAATTCGAGCTCCTCCGAATCCCAACGTCTCTGACACAAAACCACGTCTCCGCTTTGTATGCAACATCATACCGGCCAAGAAATGGGACAGCGGGACTCACCGCCGGTATTGTTCAGTAGTCGTTGTCCAGAGAGATAGACGAGTCCTGTTGACTGCACTTGCGTCACCTTTTAAAGCAGTCTGATATCGATTATGTGCTTTTCCCCACGTTCTTCTCAAATCACACCGCAGCCCACCCTCCCCTCGTCTTTTCTCCAAAACGCTCTCTACTTCTTTTGTCGAGTTCGATGTCTTCGTCGTCGCCCCCTTTTGCCCTCTCGGGAGGAATTCTTCGCGGGGGTGTGGAAGGGGGGGGCAGCAGTGACTCTGCCAGACAATTGTCTCTGAGACGGCTGGACAAGAAGAGCTTCGCTTCACGACAATTTCCCCCGAACCTTAAATCAGTCAACATCGCCCATCACCCACTAAATGAAACAACCATGCACACTAAATCATCCTGACACACGCAGGTACCCCCGAAGCATTTTCTCTCTTTTCATTTGTCTCGTGTTTATGCTATTAAAGCTCTGTGGTCCTGCAATTACGTTCATCTAACACACACACACACACACACGCGCTTCAATCTGTCACAAGCCTCAAGAAAAACATTGCATTCAGCCCTACGACAGACGACAGTATCTGCAATGAGCCGCGTCTTAAAGAGCCGAGCATATGCGCCGCCTTTCTCCCTTTTTTTTAACGGCGCCTCTCGAGTCAAAATCTTTGTATTGACCAACCACACCGTTTAGACCTTGGAGGTTTTTAAACGCGGTTAGAAAAGGTCGTGACATTCAGAAATGACATTCTCTTTGGGGAAATGGCTTGGATGTCTGGCCGTTAAATAAGGTTACTTCTATCTGTTCGATTTCCCAGCTCTTTGGCGTCCTTGGCATTGCTTAAGAGAGGCCAGCTCCCATCTAATACTGAAGGCTCTGAGTGCTGAGTTGGATCGGGTTGGCCACGTGTGATACCCTCCCCCAGAGGAAAATAAAGAGTGCAGTCCATGGTCACACACACACACACACACTCATAAGCACTTACATGCGTATGAATATTGGTTGTGTGTGTCTGTTTTTACTGAGGTGTGCATTAGTGCTTGTTGGCCGCACTGCTGCCGCTGACACATAATGATGCACTTTTTCTCGCACACACTCATGCACACGCACAAACACTTTTACGCATCCTGCGCAGCTCACCGCTATCTCGGTTCAGCGCTTCACCCTCCTCAGCTCCTCTCATCCAACTGAAGAATTGAAATGCGAGTGCTTAAGGGTAAAGCCTCGAAGGCCCCGAATAGAAACCATTAACCCTTTAGTCTTCCCCCTCCCTCGCAGCCGATGAGTTATTCAAGGCTTTTGACAAAGATCCACCCTCTTTACATTCTCTAATGACGAGGAAAGGTCAACGAACGCGGCGAGAGATGCCTTTGGCTGAATAATCTCGGGGACACAATGCACCGAGGCATTATAGGTCTCGGAAGTGATAAACGGCCATTTTTTTTAATCCAACCCCCCCCCACCCTCCCCCTTTCTGCTGAATTACTGTAACGTGTTTGAAAGGATCAATGGGCTGAGCTAGAGTCCTGTCACCATTGACACTGTTAATTAGCACCGAAGAATCCCAGGCGCTTTTGTCTGAGCACATTTGAAAGGAGACGAGCGGATAAGACCATTTTGCTTTACAAATGTTATTCCTAATACCGTCTAGCATGGGGAGATCTTAGTGATGGTGGGTGGCTCCCGGTGGGCCTCCAGCCACAGATCTGCATCCCAACATGAAACGGCTCAGAAAGACAAAAAAATGGGGCCCACGTGCCTTTCACCGGAACAGTAAGGAACCATTGGATGAATCAGAATCAGAGAAATAGTCCCCGTTTCCATGGTTGTTCATTTGCATTTATTTTTTTTTGGTGTTTCACTGATTGTTATGGGTTTGGAGATGACTAACAACCCCTTTTGTTGTTACAAGTTAGACCAAAGCAGACAAAAAGGAGGGATTCACAGAGGGTTTGTTAGATCTCTAGTATGAATACGACATATAACCTGTCGTGGAATTTCACTACACACATGCATCGATAAAGTGTTAGACTCTTCTCTGCATCTAACACCGGATATATTCCATTCCACTGTTCTTTGGAGCTCCATTGTTGTACAAAAAGAGTTGGACTGTGCAACATGTTCCTTCATTACAATCAACGTGTACACTGTATTTTATTTGAGTCAATCACTACTAGTGCTGTAAATTCTCACAGACAACACAAATGTGTTTTTGATTTTTTTTTGAGGAAAGTTTGCCATAAAATATAATAAGGAAATGATTTAACCTTTTTAAATTTTAAATTATCCGACATTATATTTTGAGCCACTTTTTATGGATTTAATACATTCATGGAAGATTGTTGTCTCTATGGGGAATTGTCACCAGCCATAACAATGAGCTGGCTATTTCAGTGTAAACTATTATTTCATTACATTGTAAATGTAGCTGAACGCTGTCAGACTGCAGTCACAAATCCCACGAGGAAAGCCTGTTGAACACTGTTGCAGTAGGTTTAGCAAATATGCACTTACATCTAGAAAAGTGATTTTTATAGATTGAGAGTGAATCTTTGTGATGTCTTTTTTTTGCAGTATGCCGTGAACACTATAACATCCTTACTTGGACAGACTGTTCAAACAATGAAAGTACTCATGATGCTAAAGTGCAGATTCACTTTACGCTTGGCTCACTCTTTTCCTCACACATTATGCAGGACTAATTAACAATGATAGAATGGATTCAGACTAAGTTACCATTAACCATTTCACACATTCTGTTGTAACTATGATTATTATTGCTAGACAGATAGCATTAGCTCCATCATATGGTTGCTCTCCGACCTTTTACAATATGCCATAATCCCCTTTGTGTAATTGAATGCAATAGAATTTAACTTGCATCTCTGGTGTTCATGCTCACTCTCGCAAGAGCAGCAGGTCAACTAGATGATTAATACTTTGTTTTAATGTGAATCCGTCTGCTCTGTTATCAGCTACGAAGCTGGAATGAAGCACGACACAGAAAGATGCACTGCGAATTGCAGAGGAAGTGCAGGTTAAGAACAGTCATTTCTAAGCAGTCCAGAAAACTAAAACCAAACCACCAGGACGTTTTTTACATATCTTCATGCAAATCAATGTTTTTTTCATTGTGATTTTGTTGATTTTGAGCGGTTTGACGTTTTGCAGTGTTTGTACTCGTTGTGCAGATATTGGAAGAAAATTGATTTTTTCAACAAGGTTGTCTACATAGGAACCTGTGGAAATATTATTATGTATGTTAGCACATCGATAATTAGCATTAACACTTTTGTGCTGTGGAAGCTACTGACTATTCCAATAACGTAGTTTGAACTTCCTTGATATATCAGTTCAAAGCCCATTTTAGATCCTTCTGCTGCTTTGCCAAAAGCCACTAAGACTCAAAGGAGAAGAAGAGCCAGCTAGTGAAACAACAGCCGACACAGCGAACGGGCGTCCATGTAAGAGAGGAGCGAAGTGTTAGAAACCAAAGTCAACTGCAGCCCCACTGTGGATTAGAAGGAAAAGGGCGCTTTACCAGACCTATTGATATTTATACTCCTGGTACCCAGGTGACTTCAACCAGGAATCAATCCACCGGTCCAATTTGTCAGTAAGCGCAAAGTCATTCCCCTCAGTGATTCCAGTCAATAATGTTTGACCTCGTGTGAAAAACAGGAACACAAAGGACGAGAGAGAGAGTGGTACTTACAGACGGACTTAAGGGCTGCAGCCACATCAAAGGCAGAGGGCGCGTGTCACCATCATCTCTTCTGTTATTTATGCAGCCATAACAGTTACACGTCGATAGTGTCAGTATGACTGGCAGGAAAAGCCTATAGAGGAACCTGGATTCAGGCGAAGGAGGGAGGAAGGAGGGGGGAGCCTATGAGAGTTATGGGCCTTTTTTCAGCAATTGACACATTTTACTCCAACATCTAGTCATTGTTCAGAGTGCAAGCAACTCAGCACTTTCCAAATGGTGGTCTAAAGCCCGAAACCCACTCAAATTAGATCACGTCATACTTTTCTTTCAAATCCAATAAAATGGTGCATTTTTTTGACAGCTGTATTTCCTTGTTCATTTTTATTTAAACGTATCGTAAGCTTAGAAAATCCAATAAATTCACAACCTCAAACCCCTTTGGCTTAACACTTTTCAAAAAGCACTGTGTAGATCAAACTACCCCACAGTACCGTAGAGCATGTTTATACACGTCAGACTCACTCTTCATTTCTGCTTCAGATATGTTATCCTCATTAAATGCTTCTGACATAAGGGACTTATTTGTTTGCCGTTTCATCGCAGCCCGTCTCCAGGACTGCAAACAGAGGCAATCAGGAATTATTTATCAGCACCGCAATTAGTCTCCTAGTTTCAGAAAAAAAGGCATCCGTTTCCATCCATTCCACAATGCAATCTGCCAAAGCTGCATACTTAAAGAGCGACAGTTAACTGCCATTATGAGTTTTCTTGTATTTTCCTGTTAATATTGCCCATGAAGCTGCAGCATATATTCTGACAGGAAGTGCCCGAGGGTTGTGAATGTTTACATCTTGTTCTTATACTTTGAAATGTTAAATACTTAACAGATTCACAGTGTGTGTGTGTGTGTGTGTGTGTGAGAGAGAGGGCCTGCACTGTCTCAAACTGCGGTATAAAATACCCTGCTGGATCAATGGAGCTCACTTGAGGACTATAGCGCTTTTATCTCCACCTCCCACAGGCAGTCGGCAACAAGGTGGGGAGTGCTGGAGTGCATTCACTGCCTCGGGTTTTGTCTCGGCGTAATAACGGAATATCTCATGCGTGACACTCACACAGCCTATGGGCGTACACTATCTAAGCAGACTTCTGAGCCAGCAATAATTAACGTAAACATACGGCGAGTTGGGCCTCTTCTCCTCTCGCAGCCTCGAGTCTCATGCAGCACCTCGGCAAGAAACAATCTGCTGCACATGCTAATCACTCGCCAATTGATTTGGCCCCTTTTGGTCGAGCAATTCCTGTAAACCACTGAATTGATCTGTGAGAAATCAATTTACAGCTCAGGGTAGGTAAATATGTAACAAAAAATATGGATTGCCCTGTGTTCGGTTTGACCAGCTAAGCAAATTGTGGCTTTTTGCTTTTAGAGAGTTGCTCAGCGTGAACAAATCCCGGTCATATTTGACTAGCCCCAGGTGAACTTTTATAGTTATCTTATATCCATCAGGAAGAAAATGCACTTAACCCTCAACATTCGGCCTGCTGTGTTATCAGCACCATAATGGAAATTGATAAAAAGAAAGCGGTCTTATCATAATCCTACGTACGTAGCAGTGAATTGCTTTTTTAGGACGCCACAGGCAAAGGAGAAGGGAAGTAAAAAAGGGCAGGAAGAGAGGTTAGTTTCCTGGTTGGAGATCAGATGTTATCAGACTGTATTAATGGAGCGGCTCATAGAGATGCAAGCAGCGTCGGTTTGTCCTGAGACGTTTCTCTCAACGGGCCACACTGCCGCTGTCCTCACAAGGCCGCCGAGGCTGAGCAGCGGCTGACTCGGCAGAATATTTGGACTGAGCCCCAAAATAAAACCCTGAGCACTAAAAAGTGAGAGAGAGAGAGAGAGAGAGAGAGAGAGAGAGAGACAGGAGCTATTAGAGATAGCGGGTGTGAGGGATCCAAATATCAGAGGGAATTTATTATGGATGGAGAGGGAGAGAAAGGAGAAGTGGGGCTGCAGGAATTCGCTACATGCTGACTCCATTTGTTTGCGTCCCTGTGCATTTTATTAAGCCTCTAACATTAAACAGATTTAGCGGGAGCATCCAAAGTCATGGAGTAATTATGCTTTCGGAAATGCTGTAATTAAAAACGCTCGCTCAAAGTATCAATCCGCGCCGTTGCAGCGTTTCTTTGCTTATTCCCAGAATGTGCTGATGTGGATTTACACTCTAAATTTAGAAAAAAGAAAATAAACCTACAAAGGAAAATTCATATAACATTTGAAAAATGGAGATTCATCCATCAAGCGTGCATATAAAGTACATCATTTGCAAGCTCATTGATTCCCTGCATAAAGTTTGTCCTTGAATTGAAAGGTGCAATAAACACAGGTGTAGGTCACTCTGAATTCTCATACCGCCACTGCTCAGTTCAAATAAAAGGATGACATGAAAGCGACTGTTAAAGTGAGAAGTTGCTCAATAATGAAAAGAAACCGTGCCTGTGTGGAGAACGTCAGAAATATCTCCTCTTTTGGGATTCCTTCCCCGAGCTCCCACTGCGCTGAGGGCTCTCTTATGTGTCCAGATATCCCACTGAGGCGTTGATTAAGTCAAGCTGAAGGCCAAAGCCCGCCTGCAATCGAGAGCCCTCAGCTCACTCAGCAAGCTATCAGGTGACCCGTCCCTCCAACGCATTCCCTCTCCAGTGAGATACACTTGTTGAGAGGAGTTATTAGATGCCCACCTCAAGCCTTTCGAAAAAAGCATTCTGCCGGGTGTTGATAACCGACAGGTACCAGGATGTGGAGCAAAGGAGGTGTAGGGGGGCGGGGAGGGGAGGCTATAGCAGGGCTGGGAGGCGGAGGACGGTAAATGATCTCTGAAGGCCGTCTTATTAATGGAGGCTTTTCATTACGGGCACTAATGCAAATGATTGGGGGGGGGGGCTAATGAGCTCGGAGGTCCGTGTGAACGAGGACTCTGTGGAGCGGCGCTATGTGATGATCAGAGGGGGAGACTGAAAGGTGATGAGTTTTGAAACATCATATCTGCTCATGATGGACATTTTGCCTGGATGAGGACGGTAGGAATAGAGAGAGAGAGAGAAATGGATGAGCGAGCTGATGGGTCGGCAAGTCAATTGTGCAGCAAGTCAATATGGCAGCCTGCTACAGGCAAGAGGTTACGAGACGAGCGGCGGATAGGGATGAGCGTATTTCACTGTCAGTGGATTGAAGTGAGGTAAAGCATGGAAAATCTCTTTATCGCCTTCTATAAAAACGCCCGCGCGCCCTCGCCGTGCGAGCATTGGAGAGACGGCGGAGCGCGGCGCATTCTTTGAAGGCGCGGATCCCCCTCATCAAATGTCACGAGCGTGGTATGACATTCCATTTATACTCTTTAGCGAACACCGGCGCCGTTCCACCTGAGAAATAAATAAATAAAGGCTGCTTTTAGTTTATGACCTCGGTGGTTGCTGTGGACCTTTGCATGTAGAGCGATTTAGCTCGATTTACAGCTCGGTGTGCACAGGATCAGTCCTGGCTCTGGAGTGTCTCATGTGGCCTCTCCTGGGGGAGTTGGAGGCAGGGGGGGGGTTGGACCTAAGGCCACTGATTGATGGTGAAGGACACTGCACCCCTCCCCTGCTTCCCAGCTCCATCTCTGAAGCCTCGTCCCCCGGGGGAATCAGGATGCTGCCGGGCTGGACGCCCCTCGTGACAGAAGACCACCAACTCAAGGGAGGCGTCATCCGCTAAACAACAAACAAGCGACTTAAGAGTCTCAACCCAACTCGAAAACACAGCGGATTCTCCTCTCCTCTCCTCTCCTCTCCTTTCTGTGCTTCCAGGTGGTACAATGAACACAGGCAAAACCCGAGATCGAGGATCTCTGAGTGGAGCTCAAACCTGACTTAAACCTGAGTGCGTGTGACACAGCCGAAGGGTTCAGGCGAGGCAGCGAACGCAGCTCACGCTGTTGCTGAATAGATGTTCCAGTGAGTTACGGTACAGTGCGACGCACTCGAGATGGTGCTCAAAACACACCCAGCATTGACTGTCACTGTTGCATATTTCAGTATGATTCATCATCTGTGTCAACAGTGGCCGCGGTTCAGGGCCTGAGCATTTGTTGTGCATATGATATGTGGGTGACAAAACTGCTGCCGATGGAGATTTGGGTGTGAAGGGGGGGGGCAGGACGCCAGAGAGAGGGGGGGGGCTCATTCTCTGTGCAGACTATTTAAAGCGGATGGCTTCAGGCCAGAATCCGAAGAGAGAACCAAGGATTGTTATTTTCATATGGCTCTGGCTGGAGCTGGGGAGGCTTTAGTTTTTCATTTAAATTCAGTTGCAAAACAGTAATTGAAGCGTATCGCTTTCATCTCCACTTATCTCCTCTACTCCGCTCCCTTCGGAGCGCCGCTCGTCTTTCTGGCGTTTGCGCATCTTGACACTGTTGGTTTCTCTGTGATATATTGTCTGGGATTCTGGTACTTCATTGCAACTCGGTGCTGATGTACATGGCAATTAATTTCAAACCCAAAAGAGATAGAGCGCCCTCCTCTTCCTCGCTCTGCTGTCCACTGCTGCAGCTCCGCTCTTACAGCCATTTCAATCACCGTCTGCTTTTCCCAGGTCTGTCTTCCTTTTGATTCCCCCCTTCTCCCCCCCACCCCCACTCCCCCCTCCCTGTATCTGTCTTTAATTTGCGCTCGCTTCTTTCTATTTCCTTCATGTTAATAAGCCGGGTAATGGTGTTGCAGCCAGTTACTGTTTGGGGAGTTAATTAAAATGCCAAGTTACAACCCACACAGTCAAAACAATGGAGGCCGCTGCTTTTCACGGCGACACAGGGAGATATTAAACAAGCCCAAAATCAAACACTGTGAAGAGGCAGGAACCCAGTTACACAGACTCTCCCCCAATCCCACTTAAAGGAGCCATTTTCTGCCCTTCTACCACACTTCCACCCTGTCCCCTCCCTCCTGTCCCCTCCAAACGCATGACATGCGTGGCATGCCTCCCCTGTGTCTTCATGAAATGTAAAGAACAACTGATTAAGAATGAATCAATCCATTTTTGTCCACTGATCTGTAATAGAAATTTCATTATTGTATGATTCCAATAATTCCATTTATTTGTATTGTCAACAGAATTTGTGTATTTTCCCAAAGGGAATGAAAGTCTCTGCACATCACTGCGTGTCAGATACTCTACAGCCATATCGCTTTGAACCAGAGTCGGGTCCCCCCCCCCCCCCGGTCAGCCAGGTCCGTCTGCTAAGGGGGTGGGTGGAGGGAGGGCCAAGACTCCCACTTGTTTTATTAGTACTAAACAGTGGACTTTTGAAAATATGTCCCCTTCAAGACTCCCCCTCTTGAAGGACCAAAGAGTTTATCGTGCCAATCTCCATCAAAGTCAACAATTCACAGCAGAGATCCAATAACCTTCTGAGCTCCCTGAACTCCTGCATGAAAACCAGTTGTGTTCCAGATATCAACATGATCCCTGCAGGATTGTTGAGAAACAACTATGGAAACTGTAGAAGGGAAATAGTGGCTTCTGCCTTTCCCCACCCATCGACACGCACACAACCTAAATGAATGTTGCTACCGCGGCTAGGACAATGCAGCGCGCTTAAAGCTCCGGCAACTGTGGGCCAGCAGAGCAGGACAGGAGCAGTTGCTATGGTTACCATCTCTCGGCTCGCTCTCACAGCCCAGGAAAACTGTGTCATTATCCTGTACTTTGGAGAGGACGAGCGAGAGAGGGGAGGGACACACAGAGAGTGAGTGAGGTAGAAAGGGGAGACAATGATAGAAAGGCAGAGACAAGGAGGAAGAAGAGCGAGCCGCAGTTCACACAGGCCGGGCCGTGCAGCCAACACCCGCCGCCTCACCCGTTGGTGCTCCTCTATTTGCCGTTTTTTTACGCTTTTCCATCAGTAGTTTTCACTCTAATAGGTAAACAACTTTGGTAGAAACACGGTGCTTGAAAATGTCAGGTGAAAGCGCTGCTGTGTCAGGTGATAATGGCATATGTGTGTGTGAGTGTCCCCCTCCCTGCCCCCCCTGTGAAAATCATCTCCCGCCAGCTATTATGTTGGGATCAATCACTGCATGATTGTATTTATTTTAACACACCAACAGCCGTACAGTACACCGCTCTAACGACCGCCACCTTACTGACTAAACACCCGCCAATCCGCCAGCATGTAACTCCGAGTCGCCTCTTTTCCTCCAGAAAACACGGAGAAAAAGACTTTAACGCACAGTTTGTGTACGTGGTTATTTTTGTTGTTCGCCCTGTGTGTGTTTGTGCAACGCGAGGTCCACATCAGAGGAGTTACATTGTGAACTAATTATGTGACTGTGTAAAGAGAGGCACCCTGCTGATATGGGCTGTTCACCACATGATTTCCCCTGGTAGAGCACAGGCTGTTTGCACTGCTCCTGTGTGTGTGTGTGTGTGTGTGTGTGTACACATGTGCACGTGTTCTTGCGCAGACATGCATGTGACCCGTGCATGCAGTTGTGTGTGTGTGTGTGTGTGTGTGTGTGTGTGTGTGCTGAGGTAGAGCATGTTTTGTGAACAGTGAGTTGTGCTTTATTAAGCTACAAACTGAAAGAGGCCCTAGAAGCCCCTCCGCCTGTTCATATTACTGTGGCTGTCTACCGGTCAGAGAAACACAAACAGCCCAAAACACAGCAGCCTCAGACAGGACTGTGAAGGAAAAAGAAAAAAAAAGCACCTTTTGTCCGCCTCATTTATTCTTCTCTCTCTGCTGATGGCTTTTTTTCTTTTTTCGTACCACTTAAAGGAAACCCGGAGAAGGGTTTGGACACCACCGTGTTCTGGGGTTATTCACTATTTAACCGTTAACCAACAATAAGTATTTTGACTGATTACCACTCAGTTAATTAATGCTAATAAAAAAAAAAAGTTGCGCAGACCTCTGTGGTGCATCCTATCAGGAGAATAGCTGGTCCACCTTAAAGGTCATTCCACCTTAAGTGAGCCTTATTCAGCAGGCGGCAGGTAACACGCGCTCCCCTTGGCTACGCTCCCCCCGTTCGTACAGTAACATAAACGCTTTCTGTCTGTGATACACTCTGACAGAACAGACCCGGCGAGCAGCTGACCTACAAAATGTGTCCACAGCAATGCATGAAGCATCGCGGCCTCTTAACTCCTCCACGCTGGGGAACTGGGGACTTGTCTGCGCTGCAGCTGGTGCTGAATGATGAATGATGAGTGGACCTGCTCATCAGTAATTATCTCATTACTGTTATTATGCCGTTTTCGGGCCGTTTGTGGGGCACTTTGACCACAGCGCCGCTGCGTGCAAGACTCTAATCTTGTTATTTAATAATCAGGTAGTGAGCTTCTGCCATCGGTCAGAATTATTTCTTTTTTTAATTAGCATCAAGCACTGGACTTTGCTTATTTCCATCCATCCATCCATTGTCAAACCGCTTATCCTGCACACAGGGTCGCGGGGGGGCTGGAGTCCATCCCAGCCAACTTCGGGCGATAGACAGGGTACACCCTGGATTGGTCGCCAGCCAATCGCAGGGCAACACAGAAACACACAACCATTCACACTCACATTCACACAACTACGGGCAATTTAAAGTCCCCAATTAACCTAATCCCCAGAGCATGTCTTTGGACTGTGGGAGGAAGCCGGAGAACCCGGAGAGAACCCACGCAGACACGGGGAGAACATGCAGACTCCACACAGAAAGGCCACTGGGCGGAATCGAACCCAGGACCTTCTTGCTGTGAGGCGACAGTGCTAACCACCACGCCACCGTGCCGCCCGTACTTTGCTTATTTATGTCATTTAATGCTGCTTCAGACGTCTCCTCCATTGCGTTTTCTTAACATAACATGGTGCTTTTTCGCTCCAACGTTTTCTATCAAATGGTGACTCATGCAATCGGGACTAATCAGCGCTTCTCTTGTTTCCCGCCCACAGCACCCAACACTGCACCCTATGGGAGCACAGGAAGCGCGCACGTCCCGCTGGCCTGCCGGTACCTGATCCTGGCCCTCTCCTCCTTCATCAGCGTGTACTAGCAGAGGGTCCGGACACAATGACTGTCGAGAGCATTTAGGAATCCTTTTGGACATTGCTGAGGGCTGGAATCCAATCCGGTACAGTTTGTTGAGACGCCGTGACGGGGGGGGGGGAAATAATCAGCGTTACTTGGTGTGGGGGACTTTTCTTCCTTTGATTTTTTGTTGCTCTTTAAATTTATGTTATGTAAATACTATGATGTTTTTTTATTGTTATTATAATTATTATTATTTCCTCTCTTCTTTTCTGATTGATGGACCACCTTGTGAATCAGTGCTCCCCTTCTCCCCTCACTTCCCTCTCAAACCCACCTTCAATCATATCACCCCCCCCCCCCTCCAACTTCCCAAATGAATTACTTTCATGCCTTTCTCTCTTTGTGAGGCGATGGCGCAAAATTGACATTTCCATCCATTTTTGTACATGGCTAAAAAGAAGCAATTGTGCCAAGCCTCTCAGTACACAGAATTAACATACCAATGTTGTGTTGAATGTATTATGGGTTGTTGAACAAAGGAAATACATTTAGATTCCTAACAATACAAATTCAGATTATGGAGTGTGCTTAAAAAATAGAGGAAAAAAAATGGAAAAAAAAAATCAAAAGAATTATAATGGAAGAGTGTTTTCAGGAACTGTATTGTCATGATTACTCAATAGATGGATGAACAGTGTTGAAGGTGTGCTTTGTTGTATTCTGAAATGGATCCTTCAGTTACTATGCCTGCCTAACAGATTGGATCTGGCAGCCGTCAAAGTAGCAAAGTATACTGTATTGTATCTTTATATTTTAATATAGTGGGCTTTTGTTTTAAAGTGGGACCAGCTTTTCTCATTTGACCAAGAACATTAACACAGTTCATGACTTTGTATAGAACGAAGGGAGGAACATCGCTGCCCTATGTTTACATTTTTCTCCAAAATATGAATACTACAGTATATAAATATATATATATATATATATATACGCCACACCGTTTTCTTCCGGAGAGTCCACGTTCGTGAATGTCACAACACTCTGTTATAGTTGAGAAGAAAAAGTGGAGCCCCAAGTTCAATTGTTGCGAGCTTTCTTGCAACAATTGACGGTGGGCGTCTGAGCAGAGCACTTCGCCTCCTGATCGTCAGCTGGCTGAAACCCCTCAGCGGCGCCCTGCTGAACACTTAAAGCTTCAACTTTTTTGGCTCGATACTTAAATAACAGACTCTGGGAAAGCAGCGCGGTACTATATTCCTCTGCCTCCTCTTTGGACGAATGATTCAATACATTACAGTCTTTTACCGTACATATATTCACGTCATTGCAAGTTAAGGGAAACCAGAGAGCCCGACGTTCTTTGACATAAAAATAAGGGAAAAATGCTTTGCGTCTAACTTGAGCCCTACTCATTTCAATTACAAACCACAGAATACAAATGAAGCTTATGAACATGCTCATCTCTACGCCTACGGTGCTAACAGCTCCCCCAAGATGAAAGTCCTTTTATATTCAGACAGCTGATCGGTATCCACAAACTCTGCGAATGTCCAGCAGAGAATAAATTAAACCATGAGGTCGTGTAACATGAGAAAATACGGCTTTTTCGTTCACTGAAATCAACCATGTGAAGGCTAAATGTTATCGTAAAGGTTTGCTTTATGACACGGCATATTCATCCTCAAGTATCTTCAATCCATGGTGTCGACAGATACTGTACTGCAATGCCTTAATAGCACCATAGACATCAAATGAACCTCATTTTAGAAGGACACCTCCTGAAGCTCTCAATAAGATACCGTACTCCTTATTGAATGTTTGAGAACCAGTTTCTAATTAGGCATCATACTCACAAAACTAAACTAAATTATCAACTCACAGCTCCTGCAGGTATTTTCGAATAAGCCAGTTGCATCTGATAAAATGCAGTATTTGTCGTACAGGTTGACATGTTTGCAGCGTCTAGTTTGGACTTGGATTGTGTTATATTTTGCCCCGCGCGATCGAGGGAATAACAGTTCACGCAGTATTTTCACACAAAACTTGTAACTGCAAACCCATAGAGAAATAGCCATCGCAGTTAAAAGACTTAAAGCACAAACACTGTTATTACTTTTACGTTTTGTGGTGATTTGTTTTAATGTCTGCTAAACATTTCTTATTTTGAAATTGTTATCAGCTTGTTTTACAAATTCTGAAAATACTGCACCATATGATCTTGTTTAAATGTTACGGTATAATGAAAATGGGTCAGAAGTATATTTATTCTCTTCCTTTATGAAAACAATGTATAAAAAATTACATTTGAAACGTGTAAAACTGGATATGTGACATTATTTGAATGAGGTACAGTATGGCATAGTTTATAATGTTGTCGGGTTCATTTAGATGCCATCACTGTTGTTGATTTTTTGTCAGACGAGTACATTAAAAAGAACAATGTTTGCAATCAAATTACCTACTTTTTGAAACAGAGAGTAACAGTATTATAGAACAGAATCAATGTGTGTATATTTGGAGAACATAGGATACCTTTTGATCTTTAGAGCCAGTGTGTAGTCATAGTTTTCACACACTTGCGTATTTGACGATGTGCAGAAAGTATGGTTGTGCTGCATGTCGAAGTTAACCTGTGGTTTTAAGGTGGCCATTTTACATATATTCATACTTTTTATGAATGGAAGCAGTTTTTTTTCCAAAACATTTGGTTCTCAAACCTGGTCTAAAAACGCATACCTGTTAGAGACGAGCCGGCTGTGTTTGTTTGTGATTTATTTGAATCAACTTCTGTTGAAAAATCAACCGCTTTTCAGAGTCATATTGATTATTGTGGCACATGGTGGAGTTTGTTGGTTGCTTTTCTTAAGCAGTCAAGAACATGCTAGTATTCATACTTATGAAATGTACTGGATGTTGATTATTTTTGAATAATGTTATTAACAAGACCCTTTTATTGAATCATTATTATTTGCAATAAAAGTCTTCATGTTACAATATAAACCCTCATCTGAGTTTATGGACACTCAAAGGGGTTGTTTCTAATCACCTAAAATATCATCAATACTTCAAAAAAAGTAAACCATCCCATACAGTCTCCATTCAACAACCCCCCCCCCCCCCCTCTAAAGTCCAGAGCTGTTAGCAAGCTTTGCATTTTGGTTAACGTATCTATAACATGAAATGTTGCCTGTTAACGTCTGTAGTTCAGAAAAATACCACCACTGTGTCCCATTTAGCTTTTTTAAAAGACATGGATGATGTCTTTATGAGTCTTTTGATCCATAAATAATCAAATTCCAGTGTAGAACTTGACAGCAGTATACAGCTGCAACAATAAAGCTCGAGCTAGCAGACAGTAATTTAATAATATATTCACACTTTAATCAGGATCACCACTAAATACGATTCTGCTCTTTCATAACGATAAGAATAATGAGTTATTTTAGGTGTCACAGTAATGTAGCTGCTAATTATAACTGAATGTGAGCAACTGTTGGTGGAGTTTTGCAGGGATTTAATTATTTTTTTGGGGGGGACTGACTTCGAGCTGAATACTGATTAGCAAGTGTCACACTCACACGAAACACAGCAGACAGACTTTTTTTATGTTTGCCCCGGAGGTGGTTGTACTTTGACCACATTCTGCCACTGATCAGGCGTGTTACACCCTTGGGGGCAAAAAAAAAAAAAAATGCTGGAATTTTTCTCCAGGCTTGAGAGGCATGGGGGGGAGAGGAGAAATCTGTCTGTTTGTACAGTGTAGCCTGAGTAATTGAGTCATCTTCATTTTGTTGTATCATGCATATTTGATCCTCTCCCTTCTGCCATTAAACACTGCATAAATCCTTGTGAGCCCAGATGGCCACAAGCCACCGGATTAACCACCATTTGCACTGCATCTCCATCACTGACTGCAGTGAGCTGCCCAGTATTTATATTCTGGAGATATTTACAAACATAAATCACATTCACATTCAGTCCCACACCAGAAGGGGGGGTTTTAGCTTCTTTTTTTTCCCACAACAGCACGAGGCCATCAAGAGTCCTCTGACCCGAATACGCTCTTGAGCAAGAAATCCACGCTTGTGTGACCCACCTCGTGAAAGAGCCGTTGAAGAAGTCGTGTTGATGTACGAGCGGAAAAGAGGCCACGCCGCCACCCAGAGATCGCTGCCTCACCTCGTGCTCCCGGCTGACAGCAGCGGGGGGGGCGTTTTTTAAATTTAAGATAAGAGGATTTAAAAGATTCATCCTTGTGCGTATTATTTCGGGCCCACGTCCCCCACCCTGAACTTTCCAATTGTCCATTTTAAAGCGTCCACCTCTAATCTGCTACATCGGTATCGTCATATTCAGTTTGGATTCATTAAACAGCTGCGTTGTGGAGGGATAAATGCTGTGCTGGATGTGCCTTCGAAGTATTTCATCAATCATAACCAACTCTTAATTTAAGCAGTAATGCTCCAGTCTCTCAGCTGATTGTTTGCTTAATAGTTTTCACTAAATTGACTTTTTATAACATTTACTAAACATTCAGTTATTCTGATCACTGAACCCTGAAGTAACAAAAATAACTACAAATAAGTTAAATGTCATCATTGAAATAATGAGGATTAATTATAGTTTATTATAGTCACTGTAAGCCGGATTCAAATTGTCTTCATTGTGTTATTTATCAGGTTGTTTTACCATCTTCAATAAGGGCACGTGCGTATATGAAAGGAATGTTGATTAATCTTCCCTCTGATTGACAAAATGTACTCGATACAGAAATGTTCCAGCTGCAGTGAAAACACTTGAGTTTAAAAGAAACAGCGAGAATTATTTTGCAGATGTTGAGGTGTCACACAGCTGCACATTCTGCTGTGAGTGTTGCTGCTCCAATGGGAGAACATCCATTGTGTTGCAGATGCAAAGCAGATGTAGGGAGCTGATTACATGTAATGCATGTGGCATCCAAAAGAGCCGCGAATCGATAAAAGCCAATAAGTCAAATAATGCAAACATCTGCATCTGTGTTTTCTCAACACATAATCTTTCACATAGAATTTCAAAATCAATGCCGGATCGTTGGCAGTTCCTCTGCAAAGTTGGTCAAAACAGCGTCATCCGGCAGCTGAACCGAGGCGGCATGCACGGGAAGGTTACGGAAACGATTAGCATGCTGTCAAAGTGCCGTTTGGCGCCGAGCAGAGAGATGGGCCGGAGGATGTTGTGAGAGAGGGATTCCTCCTGACCTTGCGGTTAATGAAACCCTTCCCGTGCCTTTGTCAGTTTAGACTGGGAGATTGTGTCACACCCGAGCTGACGGCCATCCAACGTCTAACCCCCCCGATCCGCTCACTGCGAGCTGTCGGTGATTCTTGACCGCTGGCATTCAGTCTGCAAGATTTTGTTTGCCGCGCCTGTCAAACATCGGCAGAAAGGGAACAACACAATTCATATATTTCTCTATAACCAGTGCCCAGCCTCATCTAATTCAACACAGTATAAAAAAATATTGAGTAATGTCTGAGTGGGGCGAGTGCATTTTCTTTGAAATCCGTCTGATGGTGACTGTGGGGGACGTGCTAGTTTAAAAAGAAGTTGCAGCAAGTATTTGTCAACCTGTCTCTCATTATTTCCACTGAAGTGGAAAATAAGTTGCCAGCCAACGATGCAGAGCGTGAGATAATGCCCGGGTTTCTTAAAGCAAGCTATGGAAGCCACGTCTCTCCGCAGTGCCAACGCGTTTCCCACGTAAACCTCTGGGGCAATTGTCACTTTTCATGAGGGATTGAAGAGGTTTGCCAATGAGAACATGTCATCGTTTGACTGGCGGTAAATGTAATCCAACTTCATTTGTTTTCATGCCCCAAAAGGCAGATTACACATTGTGGGTTTTTTTACAATGAAAGACGCAAGAAATGGGTTCTTTGTAGCACCAGTTCATCATCTTTGTCTTCGGTGTTACATTTGTTTAGATGGGAGTGACCTCGAGTTCAAGGGAACGAGGTGCAGCATTTCGTTGGTTTGCCAAATTGAATATATGTACTTATGCTGATTTCTGTTCCTCTTTCTACAAAAATAAATGAGATTCATCATCATAAAAGGTTAACAGGAACGTCCAAGGTTTTTTTTTTTTTTACACAGACTTTTATTTGTTTGTTTTATGCAAATCGTCATGCTGAAACAGTCTGGAATTGAAATGTCTACTCAAATGTGTATGAAGGTCTGTTAGCCACCAGGGATGTAGTTGTACATTTATAGGCTCTAGATCACTGGAATGATATATATGGCTTTAAGTGGCATTGGTATATCTATATATATAATATATATAAATATATATTGATTCATGTACTTTAATTATTTTAAAGCTTACATTGTGTATAGCACGTATGCAAGTCCATTTTCATCATGTTTGATGTAATTTTGTAGCAGTGGTTTGATACTAATAAATGGCAGTTGATGATGGAATTGTAGATTGTGTTTGTGTTGAAATGATGTGACCTTCACCACTAAAAACGGTCGTTGCTGTTTTGATTTGTGTTCAAGAGACAGAATTTGACTGAACACAGTCACTCTGGAGCCACTGTGGAATAGAATAATTTATTCATAACAACATTGTTACACCCATAATATCCAAGTCATCCATTTAATGAACAGAAACCCAGTTTCTGGTGAAAAATACTTTTAATTGATTTGTTTTGCAATTTAATGGAAATGTGTCAGGTTTTTTTTTGTTGTTAATTTGTATCTTTAAATGTAAATACTCAAATCCCTGACACTCAATGCTGATTATAAAACAGTATTAAATATTGTCTGCAACACTACAGCAAAAGAAGATAAGCCAAATAGCTAATATGTATACCTCACCTGGCAGGGAAAATTTAAAACCTTTACATAACACTCTTCAAAAGCCACGGCATCGGATTTAAAAGGAAACTTAAAAAACAATATAGTAGAAAAAAAGGTGTGAAAAGGAAAAGACAACCTTTTTCCAAAGAAATAAACGACTCAAATACAATCAGAAAGGACTAAAAGCACATTTTAGCACCCCTTTTCCTCCAGCAGAGCCTTACCGGTGTATCACGTTGTATATAATTACCGCTTTTAGGAGATCAGTTAGTTTCCTGTTTCCTTCCAACAGTTTATCACAATCTTTCCATAACTAAGTTTGACCGAAACCTGATTTTTAAAACTCCTCTGAGCCCAGCTTTAGGGACCGTCAACATGCTGATGCTAAGCAGCTTTAACGTTCACCATCAGCATGCTATCATTTGCTAATCACCTCAACCGCTAAACACAAAGTGGGACACAGCTGAGGCTGATGGGGATGTCATTAGTTCCTCAGCCGTGGCTCCTGCTTTTCCTTCTCACCTCGTTTCTCTCCCCTTTGTCTATCTGTGTGTGAAGTGGGCGTGCCACTCCTCCCCTGGCTCCTCTCCTAGCTCCTCCCCTGGCTCCTCCCCTGTCTCCTCTCCTAGCTCCTCCCCTGCCTCCTCTCCTAGCTCCTCTCCTAGCTGCTCCCCTGGCCCCTCCCCTGGCTCCTCCCATGGCACTTCCCCTGGCTCCTCCCCTAGCTCCTCCCCTGTCTCCTCTCCTAGCTCCTCTCCTAGCTGCTCCCCTGGCTCCTCCCCCGTCTCCTATCCTAGCTCCTCCCCTGGCTCCTCCCCTAGCTCCTCCCCTGTCTCCTCTCCTAACTCCTCCCCTGGCTCCTCCCCTGGCTCCGCTCATGGCTCCTCCCTGGCCACCGGTACACCTGCCTTCCATTGAGCTCCATCAGCCCCGGCTCCTCCCTCAGCCAGCCGCAAGTAGTTGTCGCAGCGACAATCGGGGTTTGCTTTCGGGCGCTGGCGTCTCCACCACTGTCCTCTGGCTCGGCCTCGCCGTGGTGTTGAGTGATCGCACCGGCCGGCCTCCCGCTGCCATCAGCCCGTCCAGCTCTCTGCTCAACCGCTCACACCGTTCTCTAATAAATCCTCTTCCTCCACATGCTGCTTGTGTCTGTGGGTTAGGCTCCGCCCATCACTGGTCATGATGGATCATTAGAGTGATTGTAATCATTCATATCAGTAAACAGATTGCAGGGAAATTCCTTTTGACTGAATCACAGCTAATCGGCTCCCGTGTGTCGGTAGCATTCTGGTTTCCATTTGTAACCCTGAGCAGTTGTGAGTTATCACGTTAGCGATCAACAACCACAAAAGGATTTTAAAACAGAGTGCCTGCAGATGATGGAGTAGATTCAAGACTTTTAGTCACTGTTCTGACAAAAGTGGCTTTAGATCTAAAGAAAATGAAAATGCATCTGATATTGAAGCATTAAGTCATCTCTTCCACTCTCCCAGCTAAACGCTGACTTCTTTTCTCTTTTTAAATTGCCTTCAAACGTCAAACACCACTTACATGATGTAACCACTTATTTAATGAGGAGGAAACTCACTAATTTAAACTCGAACCACAATCTTTTCATTAAGCCTCACAGTAGAAGAATTTTGGTATGCTGAGTCTAAACGTGATGAGCTTATTTGATAAAGCTTATCAAATCTACAGAGGAAGTTCCTTTGAAAGGACACTGCCTGACCTTTCCTACACCAACGCGAGACGGAGACCTCGAGTGTCGTAGATTAGAGCTCGAGGCCGCTGACCTGGCGTCGTTCTTTGACCCGTGATCCTGTTCAATATTCCCGCTTTATCCAACCGGTCAATCAAAGTTATGGGCTGCTCTTTTTCCTCCAGCTCCTGTAAAAAGCCCGTCCCATCGGCAACGGGGAGTTTCATACCAGGACAAATGGTTCAATTCAGCGGCTGAATCATTGACTGGAACCAAAATGTGAGGACAGCATTCCTGTGGGACGAGAGTTGAGTGGAAGCTCCTCTACACTCTAATTGCGCCCCCCCTCCCCCCCTCTCCCCTCCGCCCACCGACTGGGCTGGATTTCTTTCCGTTGAGTGATACAGAGCCCTGCTGAACTCTACAACACACTTCTCAGTGTTCCAATAATTAAAGCCCACTGAGATTGTCAAGATAATGCATCGCAGAACAATAAGCTGCGTGAATTCAAGGGACTCCGATAACACGTCTGGTCGCGCTGATTAATTGCAGTGTTTTTGCAATTGGCACAGCCCGTCTACCCTCCTCACCTGAGGAGACGAGCGAGCCAAGTGCAGACTTTGAGGCTTTGTGGAAGATATGCTAATGTGTGGAGATGGAACTTATGATCCAGAACTGCTGTACTCTGAGACGGAACAACAAGTAACGGCAGCTGAAGTCGGGAGGGAAGAATGCGCGGTGAGTATGTGTGAAATAAAATAGAAAATAACGAGACCTGCCTCCCGAGCGGATCCCTGCTCTAACACGCCAATTAGGACGGCGGTGAGAAGCCGCGTGGCCTTTTGGGCGTCACGCCCTCCGATTCTGACGAAGCAGCCGGTAAGAACACAAAGATGTTTATTTTGCATTTGTTTTAAATATCTCCACTGAAGTCCTTTAACCGGGTTCTTTAACAATCCTGTTGCCCAGCGATTGCTGGTGGATGCTGGTGTGCTGCAGCAAACACGCTTTGATAAAATCTTCAGCTTATCCTAAGTGGGTCGCTGGAGGCATCGGGGCGAGAGACGAGGTGGTCAATCGCTGTGTGACATAGAGACAGACCCCCGTTCACACACCCGCAGGCTATTTTACAGTCACCAATTAAACTATCCTGCAGGACGGTTCTCGAGGACGCCGGAGCAGCCGGGGGAGACACTGGGACAACAATGCAAATGCCCCACGGAGAAGCCGAAGGCAAAAAAACCGTAACGCTCAACATAACGACGGGCCGCTGTCAACGGAATGTTAAGAAGCGTAATCCAAATCCTTCTCCTGTGCGGTGCCTCTGTTACCGAAGTCATCTTGGTGGCAGCTGACCCCACCCTGCCTCCAACCACCACCCCCATAGCATGTGACATTCACCATTGTGCCGCATTGACATTAAGCTTCTCTTTTATAATGTATTCAAAACTAAGCAAAGTGCCTGAAACGCATACACGGTGAGACCAAAAGATTTGAAACACAAAGTTCTTCTTAATACCATATATCCACATGCTATATCCTTATATATAGTCAAATATATATATATAAAGACTTGTATTGTTAACTGGAGTGAAATTGTCTCTGCTGATTACAAAACCTACCAATCAAATTAAGAATTAAGAATGAACAATATTACTTATGTAATCAAAAACAGTTAAAAGGGCCTTTTCCTTCAATACAGACGGACCCCACTCAACACAAATCTAACCCAAAAACAATTGTACAAGTAGGTAATCCCAGATTATAGCTTTATTAGAATGTGTTTAACCAGTAGATCAAGAGGATGCACGACTAGGTATGTGTATGTAGAGACGTGTGGCCATGTATTTAACTCCAGTTTTTATATGCATCTTATCAACTACATAAGTGTTTTCATTCCCTTTATGTGCATATCTTAAATTGTCCAATCCTCCCTCACCCACTCTGTCCTTTTATCCTATTTCAAGACTCCAGTATGTGAGTGTACATTTTGCACTCCTCTACATACATCAATACATCGTGATAAAATTGCATTTTTTGGCCATGGGAGCCATTCTGCCAAACATACGACAGCGTAGACATATTTTTGCTGCTCTAACCGTACAATCAACACACAATCGGCACACATTTTGCAGTTACATCAAGATGTAGTAAAATCCAAACATACACACACAGGCCCTGGGTGTCTTACATAACCGTAGAAGTAAGCCTGGCGGGTGATGTCATCAAAGATGTGCCTGCAGCAACCTTCCTGAGATGGAAAACAAACGAAACACTTTGAGGCTGAGCCGATTCGCCACCCCGTTCTGCAACTCCCATCTGTCACTCGCAGCGACTTGTTCTGAGCAGGAGCGCTTTCCTGCATGACCTCCATCCCAGCGTGCAAGACGAACGAGGTGGGTCCGGTCTCTGTCCTCCGTCTTCTCTGCGCCAAGGCGGCAGGGGGCGGCCAAGCGTCGGGAACACCTGCAAACTGAGAGTAATGAGGCAGCGGGACGCGCCTTCGCCCGTCCTCCCCGCACTAATCAATCCGGCTCGCCATCAAGGGACCCGAGGAGACCTGCAGCTGGGAACTTATGTGGTCGTCTCTAGTTCCTGTGAGGTGGACATTGGTGCTATGATGTGACACACATCCACCTGAACACGTATGTAGCTTTAGGCTTTTCCGGTGAATTTAAGTTTCATCCATTAAAAATCTTCCTCTTTTTTTGTTTTAGTAGAGACAAAGTGTTGTTTGGGCTGAAAACACATAGAACTCCTCGTGAGCAGAGGATGGGGTTCACATAAAATGAACACATGTTCATTTATCAATGGTCTGAGGTTGAAGACGTAAATGATTCATTGATCTGTTGCCATCGAATCAACATCTTCATCAAGTCTTTTGGCGTCTATTTAATCTTCATGTTTCGCTGCAGATGCACAGCAACCGGTACTCGTTTCCTGAGGGATTACTTCTTCCTGAACAACCTCCAGTAGTGGTTCTAATCTTAATATATGAATGGAATATGCAAAAGGATGTGTTCCATCCAATTGAAACATCCATCTAGTCTCTTTTCCACCCCTTCAATCTTTTACAGTCTCCTCATTTGCTTTTCCATTCTCCTGCTGCCAACCTCCAAGCCGGAAGCCAGAAATGCAGTAGAAAAAGACACGCTGTCCCACGGTGCGTATCCCCAAAAAAGATCACGCCACCGTGTCATTACCCAACTCTCTCGGAGCAATCACAATCAAAGAGCATTTTTCAGGAGGCTCTCTCCCCAGCACAACTAGTAAGCATGGCTAATGGAAATTTAATCAGCAGCAAGAGAGGACAGCAGGCATAATGCAACAGATGATAAATAGAAGAAAGATGCAAATAGTATTTATTTTAGACAAGCCGTGCTGACAAGCCCGATAATACCTCCTCATGCAGTTTCTCCCCGAAGCTTCCTTTTGATTGCTGTGAAGTGGTATGCAGCATATTTCACAGCCTATCATTTATGGAATAAATGTGTTATTCATGGAAATGTTTTCATTTTTCTCCAAATGCCTTTTGTCAGAGGTGTTTGAGCACCATGGCAGTAGGTCTTAATGAATATAGAGCCATGTAAATTGCCCTGTATTACAAATCGACTCCAAAATTTCCAACACATCCCTGTTTTTTAAAGCCTAAATTAGTTCTTTGGTTCTCTCCAGTATTAACGGGAGTTGACCTGAAAGATGAGAGGGCGCTGTAACCTGTGCCTCCAATAAAATGGATTTACTGTTTTTTTATTTCTATGAAAACGTAGCTTAACGTGTCTTGCAAAATGAATCATGCATATAATGAATGCGTATTCAGCCTACACACGATGCACATTTGGTGTTTCATCTTAACATGATCCCCCTCTGTGAGTACAGACCTATACAGACCTAAGTCCTATGAATCTATCCAATGACTAATTCACATGTTTAGTCCTAATAATACATTTACAGTTGGTTTTACAGCTCGGCTTCAGTTGGTGACATTTAGAATTTTGAATACATTCATTTACAGGTGATATTTAGATGCCAAAATATTCACTAAAATATCACTTTATTTTCATTTGGTAAAGGAACCGAAGTAGCAGAATCTCTATTGAGAGTTGAGTTTACAAGTCTGGCACGATGATGCAAGGACCCTCCCTCCTTTCATAGGGGGCAGTGAATGGGAACGGCATCAGCTGACAGGAAGTAAACGTGGCCCCAAACTGTAGGGAGCTATTTTACATTATCCATTCTAAGAACACTTGGAGGACTTCTTGCTCGTGTTTCGGTACAGTTACAACCACGTGAGCTCCAGACCATCTATACTGATTACAAGGTGATGCACTGTTACCATATACTTTACCTCTGAAAGGGCTTAATTATGCTCGCTGTATCGACACATCACGCTGATCGAGTGGTCGTTCCGTCCTGCAGCCCAGATGCTTCCGTGCCCCGGAGCAACACAGCATGTCATTACCACTAATATAGCTGTCAGGGGGGCTGCAGAACTGTTGCCTGCACAAGGCCGCAGCTGAGGTAGATGCTCGTGGTGCTCATCGCTTTCTTAAATGACTTGTTTTTTCCCTCCACGGCTTGAATGTGGCTGATTCTTCAGCTGTCAGGGAAACTGTACAGCTGTACATGGCAGCATCCCCGCAGAGGCATCGCTAATCAAGTCTTGTTTTGGTCCTCAAAAGCCAGAAGCCGGACTGTGTTGAATAGCTTCAGATCTGTCGACAGTGTCACACGGAGCATACAAGGAAATAACTAGATGAACTGCACGCACGCTGCCTCCATGCTTTAAGTATGATCTTGAGCTTCATATAATCTCAAAAGTGTTGAATATATAATAATGTTAAGTCGGTTATGCACCTTCATGTGATCTATCCCCTCAAAATAGATAGAAAATGGAAGAAGTAATTTAGCAACAGCTTCCAGCTATACGCCGCCGCAGATTCCCGGTTTGACATTGATGTATAATCTCACGTTTACACATAAGAATTGAAAATAGCACGGCTCAGAGACGTACTACGTCATCCAGATTTTTATAAATGGAGATGAACTGAGTGGGATCCACTGAGCATTCTGGTCTGAGGGCAAGATGCGACAGAGAGGAGGAGGCTCGCTGCACGACCTCCTGCTGAGATAACACGAGTCTCGCTGTCAGGATTTTCTTCTTTCCATAACAGCATTGTGGCAAAAACAAAACAACAACAGGATTCGATTTCAGAAAAGTGAAAGTAAACGTCCGAGGCATCATTGATAGAGTGATTGTCTGCTCTTCGATGTTTTTTTGTATTGACTTATCTTTTCACTGCCCTAGTTTAAATGAATCGATGAAAGTTTGTAAAAACGTGACTTCAGATGTCAAACGACACGGACCGACCGGCCACCAGGGAAGTGATGCTGATAATTGGTGGATGATTAAGATGGTATCACTGAACAACATTTTTCTCTCTGCGTTGGTAGTTTTCTGTCGATTAGAAAGTAATTTGCTTCAATAGCTTTTCATCTCCCTTTGTTAACAAGGTCCTTCTCTGTACAAGAAAATGGCAACCAAATGAATGGCATGTTGATAGAGAGGAATAATAGCTCAAAGTAGCAAAACAAAGAAGGCATAAAAAGGTTTGACGCAAGGAGTTTTGTTTTTCTCTTTTTTAGATGTATGCGTTTCCCTCTTTTCCAAGGTCACGCCTTTCAATAGTTATTAGCGGTCGTTAATGGTATCAAACTGGACGAGAATGTAACAGTTCAATGCGTGAAAAGAGCGGCATCGGATGGAACGCATAGGATGGAACGGCACTTTCTGAACAAATCCATTACCTGCTTTCATCAGATAAAGAGCACAAATGGATTTCTCTGCGTAAGAGCTGTCCTTGTGACATCCTAGACATTCAGCAGAAGATACAAAAAGGATTTATGAGGTGCACAAATGGAGTGTTCAATGTGAGTGACCCAAAACCAGAATTTCTTTTTTTCTTGTTTCAGAATCAACTGCAACTCCACTTGCTTTCCTGAGTAAATGTAGTACATTCCTTCTCCAGAAGGTTAGTGCTCCAAGCCTAGAAAAACATCCTTAATTAAAACACCCTTAGAAATACAGAAATGATAAACCATAGTTTCTACTCATCGGGCTTTGTAAATATCAAACAAAACATGGTTTAATACTTTGTTAGGTTCTATAATCAGTTGTTTTTTTTACTGTTACCAACAGTCGACCTAATCTTAATCACAATTTAACCATAGGAAGAGCAGAGAAATAAATCCCAACGGTTTATTTAAATCAGAGATTCCATTAGAATTGAACAATAACTTATTAAATATGCATAAATATGAATTGTGCAAAGTCTTTATTCCTTTATTCAGTTATTTTCCCCCTCTGGAGACCGGACCCTGGTGGGGGGGGTGGAGGAAGTTGCCTTAATGTCACAGACTAGAGGTGGTTAATTTAACATGCCCGCCCCCCTACCAGCTGAAAGCGTTACCGCGGGGAGAGAGGCACGACCCGATGAATGAACAGGACGGTACGGCTCGTCTTCCTGACTGAACTTTGGCTTTAGCTTCATTTGGATTATTTTCAAAGACACTGAACGCTTTTGTTCCAATGGTAGGAGAACTTGTTGCAGAGACAATACACTGTAGAGGGTTGAGAGTAATATGCACAAAGAACAACCCCTTTTGTTAAATGTTCCTGCAAATGTCGCCTTAATATGATGAATATATTATGAATTGTTTCAACGTTTCTCAAAGACGAGCCCACACATGAACTCCGCTGTATTCCTCTTTGTCGAAACCGTGCGCTGAAAGGTTCCCTGCCACCGCTACAGAGACAAAACAATCCCACGGGGGAATAGCGCGTCCTCCCCCTCTGCTGTTTCCATCTCAGAACTCAGGGCCAACTCTCCCTCTCGAGAAACTTCAGAAAAACAAGGCGATCAGAGAGGCCACCCACAATGCAAAATGACTCACCATGCAGCTTACCTGCAGACACAGCTTTTTACACCAGCTTCCTATCCTTAGTAGTTACACGTCCGTCTGAGTCGGGGCTAATTTCTCTACACACAGCCATATGTTTAAAGATAAAACATCATTTAATTACTCGGTGACTTTCATCTGAGGCCTGCGTGGATGTGCTCATGTTTTAACTCTCCACCTGGACACACGCCTTACTGCGTGTTAACAGCAGTCACGTCGCATGCCGACCACAGCTGTCTGCAACACACGCATTGCGCCTGCTATAGATTTGGCGGTTTGTATAACGAATCATCCTCTCCGAACTGTGATCTCTGTTCAGACAACAGACTGTCACTGTTTTCATGTTTTGATCCATCTTCTTGAAATGGACTGATAACTGGCTGACATGGAAGGCGCTACCATTCGGGTCTTTGGGTGCAAAACTGGAGATAGGTGATAATTTAGAATGGCGGCTGCAGGGTGGAGGAGAGAGTGCTGGCACAATCTCCATTGATTGCAAATGTGTGTGTCTGTCTGTGTGTATGTGTGTGTCCCTTTGTGGCCCAGAAAAGCAAGAAGGTGTTGGCTCCTCACTGTCTTGGTACACGGCGTACGTCTCATCTCTAAACACGTCACCGGCAAGCGTCTTGAGGGCGCCCGTGTCTCCTTGAACTGAGAATAAATGACTTCCTCCCAAAAGCTTAACAATATAAATGATTTATATAACCCAAAAGTCTCCTTGGTTATTCATGGCTGGCTGCATGTATAGCGGTAGCTTGCATTAAATGCATAAACAGCCAAGTTGAAGCGGGTGGGGGGGGCATGCGTGTATGCACCTGCTTGCTTCGGGTGGAGCTCGCTTTCCGGCATTAAGGGGAGAGACGTTTCTGCAGCCAACGGTGATAAACCAATCCTCAAGCAAGCCGTGCATTCGCAAACTTGCTGTCAACTTCCATAATACGCACACTACTTGAAGTCTGTGTTGTACAAATGTGCATTTGCATAGATAAATTGTTCAGGTTGATATTTTTCAGTATCAGGCCAGGGCTGTAAGACACAAACAAAAAATGACAGAGCAACAAATGTTATGTCAGTTGTAGTCTACTCATGTGCTTTATTTGCCATGAAATGAAAAAAACAAAGTTGAAAGACTTGATTGCAGTGTGACTGCATATTTACTAAATGTACCAAAAATAGTCACTGCTTTGCATTCAGTTGGTAATTTTTACTAAAAGACGATTTTAAGGTCAACTCAATTAGCCTACATCCCTTTTGCAAAATGGATACTTATTTGCATTTTCTTTTCACTGTTCTGAAATCCGTCAGCTGTGGAGAATCTGTAATGTGGTCGAAGCAGCCGAAGCTTAGATATTTCTTAATTACAGCATAATTGACGGACAATGTTTCATAGCAGGTAGGAGACTTGTTGTTAGTGGTGCAGTGGCATGAAAAGTAGGAAGTACAACTTGACTGTGCTCGAGCAGCTGAAGCCATGATTTCATCACACCTCGGGATACGCGTGTACGCAGCTATCAGCCCGGAAAATCACGCAAAGATGGTGTTTACATGGTGATCGGCATTCAAAGTGCACGGGTCATGATCAGGAGAATTCATCTAATTAACATTATACATTATTTTATTATCTGATGAATTGGCGGTCTTGACAAACGCTCCCTAAGGACATACACGAGGGAAAATGGCAAAGTGCAGAAAGTCTCTTAGAGAAAGTGGTTCTGCTGGGGTGATCAAATTAAAACTACTTTGTCCGTCATGCTTGCACGTTTACACGGGGGCAAGGAGGTGTTAAGGTTACAGTATCAATCGAGAAAACCATGAAGAAACTCCTTTGTCAGGTGAGGAATTAGAAGTATTATGCTGGTCGTTATGCTTTGAAGGGTTTTAATAATAGTAATCTATTAAAAAAAACTCATAATTATTATGAAGTTAAAAGTGATCAGTGAAAACACGTTTGGCCACCCTTCAATTAAAATTATGTTGCTAGGAAACTGCTATGGTCATATAGGAAATATAAACCCGGCACCTTTTTCAGTGGTATTTTAAACAGAGAAGCTGTCTTCTCTGCTGCAGCCTGCTAGAACAAACTAAATAAAGTCAATTATGTGAAAAAGTTATGTCAGGGTTTTTTTTTCTCCAATTTATGTAGGTCATTGGGGATCAGCACCAAGGTACCTTCAGCCTGGGTATTCCCAAAGACTCTTCTTTTCTTTGCTTTAATTAAGAAGAGAGGAGATAATACGAACCTTTATGTTGTTTCATATACAGTTAAGATAGGAGTGAAAATAGAAACTTTGCAGGAGCAAATAAAGACTAAATTACAAGGCAAGAGTGTCAGCTGGCAGCATCCCGCCATGCATTCCTTAAGCTACTCCTCCTATGGACTCCATGCATTATCATTTCTAAGTAGAATATAATGTATAGTGCTCCTCCTGTGTCTTCATGACCCACAAAGCTTGCACATGTGACCAAATGTTCAAAGAGGAGGATTTGTTCCTGATCAGACGGTAAACAGTTCAAGCACTACAATTCAATGGGAGGCTTCCATTCTCCAGTGTTATGGTAACACTATGAGGCTGAAGCAATCGCTGGGCTAAAAGGATTTTTATTGTTGGAGCTGGTGTAAGGCTTCCCTCCGTTCAGACTCCTCATTGAGTCATAACAAAGCGTATTTGTATGGTAACGTCTTTCCTGTCTATTCTACTTTAGAGAGAAGATCCAAGCGTTACAGTTCAACCAATGTCTTGGTTTTTTTTTCATGCAAAAATTGGGGAGAATAATACAAGGTACGGCCTCAGTTTAAAAGGAATAAACTATTTGCTCGAGTTTGGAAAATATTTTTCCGCAACATGTCCCACCAAAGTCCTTTGTCATTCAGGTCAAAATCTCTGATCCAAGCTTTGAGCATTGACTCTGCCAAATGTTTCTTTGGTTGCCTGGACTGGATCTTTCCTTTTAAACCACAGATGGAGTCACACCAACAACACACTGATCACTTTTTGCAAATGACTCGTTGATGCATGTAGTTTACGATCAACTATATGGAATGGTTAATAATGACATTTTTTAACACTGGGAGGCTTTCCAGATAAAATCACTCTCTAACTGATCATTTAACAGATGTTTCCACATTTGCCGCAGGGATAGAACAGCCGGACAGATGAAGCATGGAATTGTGGCATCGGCTCAGCTTGTGTCATGACTACCAGCTACTGCGCTCTGCAGTGGACTCACAGGTCATTTCACTGTGATAGGAACGTTTAACAGGCTTTCTATGAGCTCTAAATGCACACGTGGAAACAGAACCAGTGAAGGCACGTCTTTTTTTTCAGTAGAATAATAATGAATCCTTTGATAGATGCATAATTAAATGGATAGTTACCACTGAGCTCACGGTTGCCCTTCCCATTTCACGCCAACTGTTATTTCTTTGTTTGTTATCACGCAAACTGCAGGGTCTGGGGCTCGTTAATGACTTCGGGGCGGATGCGTGGAATAAATGATGACCTCTTGACCTCACCTCGGTCTCCTCCACAGCAATTTTACATAATAAGCAGTTAATCGCGCCCAACCACTCTCTTTCTTTCGCTCTCCTCTGGTGTAATTTAACCCCTGAGTGGGCTGACCTGAAGAACCTGGCAGAAAGCTGCTGACCGACGGCATGATTCATAGCTGCCGATAATAATGGGTTTAGCTCTGGCAAGTGGACAACTCAGAGGACAATGGGGATAGTTTGTGGGTGTGAATGAAAAGAATAACAGTGCACAAACAAATGGACTAGATGGTTTGGCACATTGCCCCCTGATGCTGCACGACTGTCTAGATACGTTTCCCAGATGTTCGTCATGGGGGGCCTCAAGGTGACGTTCGCAAGGCGTCAAAGGGCTGCTGTCACACAGATCTCTGTGTTTTATCCTTATTTTTTAAGCTTGTATTTGTTTGGCACGTCATCAGCTGAAAACTCCAAATTCACATTCCTGACGCTACAATAAACTGAGCACTGTGGTCAATATTAATTCATGTAAAAATGTAACTATTCTCAACACCTCTCTGTCTTCCCTCACCGAATAGAAACTATATTTAGACGTATTAATATGAAACACTGAAGAGGTTGTTGCTTATTCCAGGAGCAACCTTAGTGTCTTGGTTTGAGATTTATTTTGTTCTCCCAAAAACATACTTAACTGTGACCTTAAAACCAGGTGACAGCAAACCCTTATAGTTACAAGTTATAAGAACCGTCACACTCCTCGCCTATGAAAACTAGTCAAACATGCCTGGGCGGAAGCTGTTAATTAAAAGTCAAACATGTGCATGGTAATTAGGGAGAGGTTAAGGTAGAGAAACACTAGTAAGGTTTAAAAAAGTCAGCATTAAAGCTAAAAGTTGGTACCTTCCACAAACTTTTCCCTTGTGTCTCAAATTGTCACTGAATCCTGACAGTGAGACAGATCATCTGTAAAAAATAAATATGGTTCATCCGCTTCATGTTAGAGCTCCTAATGGTGTTGGCAAGACTCTAAATGAAAAGCAATCAGAGCCGAGAAGTACTGGATCTAATTCAGGGTCACAAACTCCAATCATGTCTCATAAACTCCAATCCAACAGTCAATCTAGCCGGAGCTCAGCTTATATGAATCAATATTTTCACATTAGCACTAAGATTAGAGGGTTTGTGACCCCGCCGGCAAGTTGAAAACCTTAAACCAAGAACCGCCCACGTGCCTGAACAAACTTTGTCATTGTCCACGTTGCAATGCATGTGCATCTTAGCAGTGATTGACAACTGCAACGTTATAGAGACTCCTCTGCTCTGATTGTTGTATTTTCGATCCGGTGAAATCGTTAAAATCTCTGCTGTCAAGTAGAATTGACAGTTTGATCCCTTGTGACGTACAGGCTCTGTGACGGAACGCAAACTTGCTTTTTTAACGAAATAATTGAATGTTATATTTGGTCATCAACCAAAATGACTGCCACACCCCCTCCTCCTTCTTCTTGCTTTGGCGCTGAACGATGGCATTTGTTATAAAGCCAGGCGGTATGAACATAATTCACAGTGACACTGGGCTGCGCTACAAGAGAAGATGTTTGTATTTTCACGAGATTTAGCTATCGTCTCTGGTTAAATGATCCAAATTGTTGCAAAAGTTGCATAATTTTTGCACAGCATGATGTCACTTCCATTCTTCTCTATCCATTCCTACTGTATGATGAAAAACCTTTAAAAAAGACAGAAAAGCTGAACTGAAAATGCAGTTGTACTGTAATAAAAGTCCATTATGGATACGCGCAGGGGGCATATACTTCTGCTGCCAAGATTGGTGTAATCAAGGTATTCAGAAAATCACAATTGAGCCACAATAGAATCAGCCAGCACAAAGCAGCCATTTATGATTTGTTCTGCAGATGGTGGATCTGACAAAAGCAATGAGACGTTACCTGTATGGAATTATGGGTATTGTCGTTCAAATTAAGTTTTCCTGAGCTGGGGTGATTGCCGCGCTGGCATCCTCTTTTTCTTTCACGGTTTATGCACGTGTGTTTGGTTTAGGTTTAAAAAAAACGATATGAATGGCGTAATATTATGAATTACGTGCATTATTGTTATTGGAAGGAAGCAGGAGGAGGGAATGATTCGGTTTCCTTTTCAAAAGCCACTGTGAAGGAGAGGAAGCAGGGACGAGGATACGAGGCTATGGAGGCAGCTCAGGCTTTTGATCAGCGCATCTCAGGATGGCGTGTTGTGGCCAGTGGATGATGTGTGACTGCAGTGACAGGAAGAGATCCACGAAAGGATTTGTCACATCTGTTACTACCCCCTCCCCCCCTCTCTCTCCCCTGTCAAATTTGTACACCCACTGTACACTAGTGTATGACAACATTGAAAACATGGCATTGTGGCATCCGTTTTCATTCACATATTTATTTAATTAGCAAGTGGCAACAATAAATGTGAGCCATGCATTTGGTCTCACAATAAAACAGCAGAATGCTGATGATGTTTACGGCCATTAGTGGCGATAATGTCAGAGTAACCAAGCTTTGCCGTCTGTTTCCCACCCTGCCGATGCTGACCGCTACCCACCACCAAACAGCTCCACAAACAAACTTTCCTCCGAGTGTGAAAGGAACACCTTCCCTGTCACAAACACATGGTCTCCATGAAAAATCTGTCACTTTAACAAGCAACCGCTGAGTCGATTGACAATACAAGCCTTCACCTTCTAACCCGGCAGCCAATCAAGACAAAGTAAGATGAAAGCGCTATGCTGGGGCATAATGTCATCCGTCTGAGGTAATTCAACCGCACAGCCGAGTCCCAAAGACTATAAGAGATGGAGCCAATTAACGGTACAATGGTGAGTTTGAGACCACTGATGAGTCGGTCCATATGTTGTTTCATCATGTCATGAAGTTAATGAGGATGCTAAGGCCTTTTCACCTTGTGTGATTCAAAATCTGCCCTAATCAAACTTTTGCCAGTTAATAAAAATAAATAGGTGATTTGCTTTTGGAGTTCAGAGGTTTTGTAACCAAAGACATCCCGAGTCAAACAATGACCAAATTGTCACGTTGTGACTGCTTCTCCAACCCGACGTTTACACACCAAACCGTCTAATTGTTGTAAATGTCAAAAGTGTTTGGATTTGGATGTCTTGGATGTCTTTGGTGATGAAAGAAGGAGACAAGGAGACAAGCCAGTTGGTTGTGACTATGATCAATACTCCATGTGACCCGTCATTATTCCCTGAATGGGACGGAATAATTGATAACTCTCTTGAGGACAAAATGTGTAGATGTAAGCTGTAAGACAGCACCTACCCTAAACTTGTTTCTCTGTGTACAATCAGATTGGGACACATTTGTCCAAGTATTTATTTGCTCTTCTATGACCGTTTTCCGATGTTGCTTATCTGCAGGCCTTCCCGTGCAACAACTTGGAGGCACCAAAACAGCTGCAGGGTCACTATACTAGACAAGCACTAAACCAGCAACAATCCTCATATGATAGCATTTTCTCATCCCGAAAAGAGCTGCTGCGTTTGGAGGAAGCAAATGTCCAACCGTGATAGGAACATGAATGTGGGATACAGACTTTTACAGACAGTCTGATTTCGGTCCAGTTTTGCACAAATGCGTGATGGTTAGAGAAGAAAGTGGTCATTAAAACAAGAAAATGAGATGAAACAATAAACCATCAACATGCTCAAATGTGATGACACACATAGACACAAAAATACTGTATCTCCTCAAAACATGACCAGACCTTGTATTATTTCCACTTCATCAAGGCTAAAACAAGATGTCAAGCAAAATGCAGTAAAATGTGTAACCTTAACATGGTGTCAGATGAAACTCCCATAAACGTGCAAACCGTTAATATATACAAATGAGAGGCAAGTATGGACCCTGAATGAAAGAAACGTGGTAAATACAGCATTGTGTGACTGGATAAAAAATCCTGCTCTCTCCCACTGGCCTGGTAATCCTCAGGCGGATAATTAAAAAGTGTGTGACACAGTCGAAAAAGGGGAAAAAAAGAAAAAGATTCAAATAAATAAATAAGTGTGGAGAAGGGACGGGGCTGTGTGCGGATCCCGGGGGGATTCATTAAAGAATGTTTTCTTGAATTGAGGTTAGGTGCATTGATCTCTGTCGAAGCCGGCAGAGCTGAGAGTTAACACCGCTCGCCTGCGACTCTGTCTCATTTCATACATTATTCCACTGCGAAAGCTGCTGCCGGCCTGCCTGGCTGCCTGCCTTTATGTTTTCCAGGAAAGCGTGAATCGGCATCTGCCACATTAACTCCACTGTCATCAAGAATGATTAAACGAGACACGTGAAGGTAGAAGACAAAGGAGAAGAAAAGCAAATGGATAACTAAAGGTCTTTTCTACAGCAGCAGAAGAAACAATTGAATGTCCACAGCATCCTGCGTGATCGATTAGACACATTAGGGACACGCTAATAGGTGTGCTGTCCTATACAGTCGGCCCGTGTGTCATTGTATGATGTATTGACTGGTATGTGCACAGCCAGTACAGAACGTGAAAGGTAAGCTCATCACTTTGAGTTACTTTGGGGACAGCCTTGGGCCATTACAGAAATGGAATTGTTGTGCTACAGGGTTTTGAAGCCCTTTATATTTCTCAAAGTAAGAACACAAAAAAAAAGTCACAATGCTGGATGTCCCTGCTAAGTTTGATAAGTTTTTTATCGGGATATTTACTATTTATACTGTGACTCACGTCAACCATGAAATACCTTATACTACAAACCTTATGTAATGTTTTGGACACTTATTCCGCCTGAAAGCCCACGCTAGACAGCAAAAGAAAGCACTTTTATGATAAAAGAATCTCTTGAGCTTTTACTTTCATTTGTTTCCCCCTTCACGTGGCTTCTCACCTGTCCTCTCCACTCACATTGTCTGTGTGCGTGTGCTTTGGATGTCAGCGCCGCCCCGTTTAGTCTCCCCTGCCCCTCGTTAGGCTTGCATACGCCTCACCTCCTGCTCGCCTGTTCTCATTTCCCATCAGTCACACGCTGCATATTCCTCCGCCACAGAGACAGTTCGTCTCTGTCGTGAGTTTCCTGGTACCTGCCTGCTTCTTAGATTCACGCTTTTTGCTGTACCAACCGGCCTGCTTCTACGTCTGCACAGCTAAACATGCAACCTTCCCGCATCGACGTACCAGCCCTGTGAATGTCGCAGGACCTCACTTATACACCAATGGTGGCTGGTCTTTGCTGGGGTTAACAGTGGTACAAAACAACGCTGACTGTGGAAAGCCCTTTGGGTTGGAAATGTGCTGCGTCTCTGCTTTGTGGATGAAAAACAAGTAGGATCAGCAATATGCTCTTTAACTGGCACACATAAAATCTCAGTCTTGAACGAAGAAGCAAAATGGAGGCATTACAGCCGTCGCTCAATATTACAGAAACAAATAGTTTCAGGAGTTTCCCTCAGGAGCAATATGCATGCAGCTAACTGACAGCAGGATCAAATTGCCTTCTTGTTCCTGTCACCTTACCAACACCCATCCATCCGGCAGCAACAACAACGAAAAACACACCACACCATAGTGCAATCACACCAAACCATGTGATTACCGCCGAGAAATGTATTCTCATGCTTCGGGTCGCAGTGGGGAACCAAGCGAGCAGCGGCGTGCGCAGAGAATCTGCTGCTTGGTTTGGGTCACTGAACTGAGCGTTTTTTTTTATACATAAACGCTATTCATCAAGCAGCTTTTACCGATGGGACTTCAGTGGGCCCAGCGGGGATTGGCTGGACACAACACACGCATCAAACATCTTCCCTTCTCCGTGCAGGGGGATTGAAGTAGACGCTTGCCATTGTGTTTGATTTCAATAACAAATATTTAGGAAAAGGACGAGCGGTCCCAACTCAGTGTTGAAATCGAGATATCCCTTTGTGGAGCTCAGATATTCCGCCACAAAGGAATGTGATTTTTCTCTGAAATGAAGGAACATTGATTCATCTCGCCTGAAATTAATGCAAGACGCAAGAGAAAAAAACTGTGAAGGCGACAGAAAAACAAGACTGAATCAGCTGGAAAGGGGAACAGGGTGGAACATTTGACTAACAAGCGTTTTATTTGAACGCATTTTGCTGTTGTCTCTTAAAAAGAAAGTGGTGCCTCCTGGTCCCGTGCATCTATCGATCCCGCGCGGCCGATGGAGATGTCAAGAAAAGAGGGAACGGTCCTAGAGGACAAGTCAAAAATAATGGTACAGGATAGAGGCACATTGCTGCTTTCTTCCAGTGCAGATCCACACACAGTGAACGATAGCACGTGCTAAAGCCCGTCAGTAACGAGCATGCACGCACACACACACACACAAACACACACACACAAGGTTAACTGCAGCTTCCACTGGAGGAGAACACAGCTCAGCACATCATTGTCTCCTAATGGGAGCAGGTTACGTTGCCTTCCAAGTGCTGCACAAGTACTTGCTTTACGCTGCGAGAGAGGAAACGAATAAGTCGAGTCGTTCATTAATGTAAGAGAGATATGTTCAGCTTCTGCGTGTCATTCTTGTGTTATGTTTATGGCCAAGTAACTCAGCCAATTACTGTGTGAACAGTTTTCTTAGGGTGCTTTGTGTCGTGAATATGCAAATGCCGCTGTCTTTTGATGCTGCTTGTTTTTACAAATCTGAAGCTGGCGTTTGCAGCACACAGAGAGACGAGTCACTGCATCTGTGACATGCATTTGATAACATAATTTTTCGTTCACGGATTCTTATCCTCCATTGACTCAACTGTAATCGTATTACAGGCAATCTAGTGAGTCATTTGACCTTCTCTGTATTCATAATAGGGACAGAGCTGTAATCTAATGTTATGTAATTTAATGTTTGATATCATTATATCTATTGCCTGCACACAAAGCCTAAAACAATCATATATCCTTGTAATACAATATTAATTACGTGTGAGAAATCGCAAGGGGTTGGACGGAATCTTTTCTACTTGCACTGTAGAAACTGCAGTTGCATTGTGCACCGTTAAACAGCTTTAAGTATTTTTAGTATTTGTAAAGATGAAAAAAAAGAAAAACTAATCCAAGATTTTCCTTGCTTCCCTACATTCAGTCTGCATCTGCAGACTTCCTGCTCGTGAAAACTAATGGAAAATGCATGCGGATTTCAGGGGAGGCTCCGATCCATTTTAATCCTGAAGGCAATTACGACGTGGGCTTTTAGGGTCAGTAGTGCTGCTGATTGATGGGAAGAAAAAGTCACTTTAACAAAGTGCCTTGAACTTTACTCACCTGGCTGCAGCGCACAGGGTGTTGCTTGATGCGCCGAGGCAAAGCGTTAATGCTTTTTTAATGCATTCAATGAAAGAATACAAAATGGAGAATTAATGGTTGGGCTTCTGATAGGCCCTGTGTGTCAATATAACTGATGCCTTTTGAATTATAAATTAATTCCTTGATTTTAATGGATCATTTGCTCCTGTGGCCTAAGATGAACTGAGTAATGTCTCCGCCACCAGCAGCATTGATGACACACATTTGAGAGTGGACGGTATCATTGATCAGTAAAAAACCTTGCACTGCCTGAAAAGCCAGCTTCGTTTGTCGGGAGAATCATTTGCTTCTCTGTTTTCTTCTTGCTCCCTGTCAGGAGCCGTTCTCCGTATCCTAGCAACAGGACACACTTGCTCCCTCCGCTCTGCAGAGTCGGTGACGGGGAGCAAGGGCGAGAGCATAGGACCCCTATTGTCTCCTGCCACTGTCACACTCATTGGGCGGATTCAGCTTCGGTTTAGATGGATGGCACTTAAGTAAGTAAATCAGCCTCAAAGTAATAGTTTTAACTGAGTTTGTCCATTCTATAACAAATCATACTTAGACATACTAATTCAAGGAGGGAACAACTGCACTTTTTACCTCTCTCACTTCATCTGACAACTACAATTAATAGTTAATATTGCGGATTCAGATTTGACATACAAGATTTTATTTTATAAAATATTATGTATTGTTCCACATTTCCTGACTTAAAAGTATACAAAGTAGTTGATTAAATTCCTTTAATTTTAACATAACATTAAAATGCTGCTGGCATGTTAATTCAACTATAATAATAATAGCATAGCTTGATATAGTCTTACATGTTGAAAGAAGCCATTCTTCAGGGTTTTAGCATTAGGCGCCACCCGAGGGTGCTGTAGTAGAGAGAAGTGACTTCTAAAAATACCGCTTTGTTGTGTGTAAATTTGCCTTTGTGCCCGATGTTGATTTCCTGTTTTCCGCTGGTGGGGACCGGCAGAACTGGACCAACTGCACCTATAAGTGTCGGCCTTCAACGTGAGCTTTCAGAGCAGGAGTGGGTGCGCGTCCAGGGCCAACAGAGGCATCTCATTGGTTGATTGTAACGTTGCAAGTCGCGCTAACTTCCTGAAGAAGGAGTGAAATTTGTCGTTAAAACAATAGTGATGACTCGCACAGGATATTTAACTACAGCGCGATTTAGAACTTGACTTTACTTGAGCAGAAATTTAAAGAAAACTACATTTGGGACCAGATGACTCACTCTTGTCTAAAGAAAGAAAAGATTTTTTTTGAAAAGACTCAAGAAAAAACTTTCAAAAGAAAAACCTGGCCAACTGCTTGCAATATAAAAAAACAGCTTTCCATGTTTCTTTTCACAGGGCAAATTGTCTGAACAGCAATTGGATTTTAAGGCTTGAAGAAAAGCTGGTAGAAACACGACAGTTGAACAATGCATGTGGATAATGACATCAGGTTAGGCTTCCCGGGAACAACTTTGCCTCTCATCTTGATGGCGCGTGCAGACTGAACACTACAACCGCCTGAAGGAAACAGGTGTGTCCTCGGTGGAATTATAACCTGTGTAAAACCGCGTTGAAGGTGCGTATGACGAGCCTGCTGGCTTGTCAAACCCAGGTATTTTTAGATGCATAATTGGGAGTATGTGCCGGGCGCAATCTTGGTTAACGAGCTATTACAACCCTATTTCAACAGCGATGGTTAACAATGCAACAATCAAGGTATTGGGAATCCCATTGGCCTATAAAATACCAAACTGGCACCTTTCCTTCACACAAGGGCAATTTAGAGTAAGCAATCAAATTCCCAGAGCAAGTCTTTGGACTGTCATATCCAAATTCTTGTTAAATTGTTGTAGTATTGACTGCTGTATTGACGTGTACTGGCAGTGTGCTGACCACTGCATAGGTTTTGCGTTGCTTTTGTCCTCACGTTGGTGTTGTTTTGGCCATGAGGAGGCCATTTTGAGAGATCTTTAATACCGTGAACATGTTTGACGATGTTTAAGAACATTTTAAGTCAAATTTGATTGCAGGGATTGTAGGTGTATCTTCAGGGTATTTCTGATAACAGATATTTGTTCCAATTTATGGATAAAATGACTTTTCAGGCGACACTGAAACTTTACTCTTTTGTTTCATTCTCATTGCTCTCTCTCTGCACCAAGCAGTTGTTTTCAGCCAAAAATCCATTGTTTTAGCACTGCTCAGCACCAAGTGACAGTCATTAAAGGTTAACAAGCTGCCTGACACATGGGGGCATTTAGCATCTAAGGAAGTCAGACATTTCTTTAGCTGTCGGTTGAGACCAAAAACAGAGATGAAAGAGAGTGTGTGTCGGAGTTATGTTTGTCATTCATCTTTGATAAATGATAATGTAGCTCCTTAACTACTGGATGTGTAAATAGGCAATTGCTTAATAGAACAAATAAAACTAATAGCTGTGCAGATTTAAATCAATCACGGTACTATTTTTATCACTGCAGATTTCTCTCATGAACCATGTTGCTAAACATCTGCTTCATTTGAATGATCATAAACATAAAACATTTCTGCTTCCTGCAGCAGCAACACAAAAGTCAGTTCTACTCGACACAAACACACAAACAAAAACTGTGGGATGAAACGGTATAATTTTACTGACCTTAGGGGAGGTCGTAATTTTCACTACAGCAGTAAAAAGAAAAAAGAAATGAACTAAAGTTGGAAATAAAACTGGAATTTCATAAAGAGCTTGGCAGTGACTAAAGAACATCGTAGTAACGTTGAGCCGTATGACTCCTGTGCATTTAATCTAAACACAATTCATGTTATCCACCTCTAGTCCCGGTGTATCTTATTAAATTAAGCGAATCAATGTGACAGAAATCTGCTGCTGAATCACAAAACACTCCCAGCATGTTTTCCAATCAATCTGTGGCGTCAAAGCTCTGCCCTCTTCAAGTCCGCAATCACCAAGCATCGCATTTATCAAACAAAAGTCCACAATAAAAATGGGTAAAAAGAAGAATGTTCTCTTGGAAGTATGGCTTAATGTGGAACAATCATTGCAGGGTGCGACAAGGTCACTCTGATGACTGAGTAAATGAATGGTTCTTCCAAGTTGCATCAGGCCATGATGTCCCCTCCTGTTGATTCATCAGCTGAGGTGCTGATTTGCGCTTGTTTCGTGACTCCTAGAGAGTGAGCGTGTAGTGACCAGACTGCAGAAAACAGTAAGGAAGCAGCTTTAGTGCTATAAGAAAAACAAACGGCTAATAGTTACTTTGCAACTTGCCAAGACAATGAAATGCAGTGTATGGAGGAGCATTTTAGCTTTTATTTTTTGGTCATATTATTTTGAAAAGGCATTTGAAAAGGTCTCACTACATCCTCAAGACAGTTTAGCTTTTTTCTCAGGGCGCATTTACACCTCGGGGTCCAGTTTCGGGGGAGTTTGCAATTTTAAATCTTCTCTGGTTAAATTAAAAAAGGCAAAACTAAAACTGTAGAAAATTAAAAGAAAAGTTATCTGGTTGAAATTTAATTCAGTTATCTTGAGGTGTGTGAGGTTCTACGCCGTGAGAACAGCGAGTGGCTGAAAAGTGTTGACAGGTTCCAGGTGACCGAGCATGTTTCCTGTGACGTGAAAAACACGTTTTTGAACACAAATAGTTGGAAACTCCTTGTAAAAAAATTGACTCAACATTGATCATTAATATACAAAATGTATTGTAAGTTAATATATGTTAGTGTTGGATCACACTCAATCCAGATGACTGAAATCTTTACAAAGCTAAGAATATTTAATAAGCACCTGTCAAGCCTGGAGAGGGTATTTAAAGTTAAATGTATTTAGGTTTGGGAACTACCTAAAGAAAAGAAAATGTTTAAATCAAGTCACATGAAAATTATGTTATTGCATCATAACTTAATGCTGGGATCATTATGTTTTAAAAGAAATTTCAGTTTGAAAGGGTGTAATTTTCAACCTTTTTTATTAAACGCAAGCTAGCAGCCTGTCTCTGTGCTCCTGTCCCACACATTTTTCAAATTATGCTACTTTCATGTAACCCTCCATGCGTGACATAAGCTGCCGATAAACTCTCCCGAGACTTATATCCTCGTGCCTAGTTGGCTCAGGCTTTGCATTCACAAGACAGCCCGCATTCTATCTTCCTCTTACCCCCCCGCCCCTCCAGAAACCTCCGCACAACTCACAGCCCTCATTATTTTTCTAATAGAAGATAGCTGTTATCAGTTCTGTGAGAGAGGAAATAGACAACATAAACAGAGTTAGCAATTAGCAATAAAGCCTTCACTTCATTTGCATCCAGTAATTTCGCAGCGAACATATTCTGATGGTAAAACTTTGGCCACGCGATTAACCAAAGCAATAACCAAATTGTAATACAAGTAATTAATGTTCTAATGTTAGATGGTACACGAATCATACAAAAATATGACTTGGTTACAAAAACATCTGGGTACCTGGGTGCTGTTACTTTAAGAGGTTTTTACTGTTTTGCCAGATGTTTTTTTTCTGCTTCTCTTTTGTGGACGTTCGGCCTGGCGGCTGGTGTGATGGTCCTCAGTTTAATAAAGTGATTCAATCTTTTCTGAGACTGCACTATTCTGACAGCAAAACTCTTATTTTATACAATTCCTTAGTTGTTGGATCACAAAAACATTTACACATGAATATTAAGAACAGGTGATCTAACAACCGCACTACTTTAATCACAGCACCAGCCTAAATGTTGACATGCTATACTCACAAATGGCTGATCAATATAGTAATTACAAGCTTTAAATTGGATACACGAGGCAGGACATGTAGCGGTACCAGTTTGTAATTGAACATTGGCCAAAACATTGCTCTAAATATCCTGTGAAACAAGTGAACAACAACAAAGTCGCGATACAAAAAGAAAGAGAAGTGACAAACTTTATCCTACAAAAATGAAATTAAGCATGGATTATATTTTGTTACTTGTGGATCACTAATTATGTTATTATGTCCAGTACATAAAAAACATATTCATAAAACATATTCTGATTAATTGTATAAAGAGTATTTATGTTGACCTCATCTTCACTGCTTGCTGTATGAATACATAGATAAATGGTCTATTTTGTGTCGCCACAGGGGATATACACAAATCCGTTTTTTTGGGGTCTGCTTTTGGAGACCTAAAAGCAAACCAATGAATTGCCCCATATTTATTACAGTGATCCAGATTTTGTGTTAATAATGTCATGTAACAAAATTAGCCTCTCCCTGTACACAATGCCCTGAAAACACACTTGATGGTATTGCACAATGTTTATTATATTTGCAGATTCAGTGGCGTTACTGTTTCGAGTTCAATAAAAGCATTGCTTTAATCCTGATCTGTGTGCCTCGATTGGACACTTAGACCCACACTTTATTTTTATCCCTACTAAGTGCCCCACTAGTCAGCTTAGGTGCCGATTTAGCAGCTGATCCCTCCAAGTTGCTTTATTGCCGTTGTCATTTGACCTGATGACAAACAATGAGCCCATGGCCTAGACCTGTAGAAAAATAATCCCTTTTTTGGGCGCTTTCCCTCAGAGAGTGTATACACCCCAGTGCTCCCATTAGATAGAAAACAAATCAGGTCAACGTGGCCCCTCCCAGGAACGGATTGCAAAAGTTCACTGGTCCCCCGTGAGAAGGGCTGTTGGTGGTTCGAGCTCCGGGTGCTGAGCAAGACACCTAACCCCTAATTGCTCCCTGGGCAAAGAAATGTAAAAGCCATGGGTTAAAAATGCAATGTAAGTCGCTTTGGATAAAAGCGTCAGCTGAATGACCTGTAATGTAATAATGAACGTTGTGTTGTTTCAATCTCAGCTAATGTTAAGTGGAAGCGTAGTGTTGTGTCTTTAGGCCTTGGGCCCACTTAGTGACCCTAAATGCAATGGCTAACATGGTGAGTAATGTTGCTGACCGGGTTGGACAAAATATAAAAGCATAAAAGTAGCCGAACGGCTCCTGTTGCCGAGGATTCGGTGAAGGCTGTTTGGCTGTAGCACTTGCTTTTTTTACAAGGACTCTTGACGTACGTGTCACGTATTACTGCCCTTATTTTGAAGGAAGCAGAAGCTCTAGTGTGGGAAGAGGCCAGAGAGAGTGCCCTTTGGCGCCCTCAGAACGGTTTTGGCAAACACCAACATGACACAGGGACCAGCAATCATTTTTGTACACAGGATTCAGCATAGATGGGGAACATCTGACTTTGACCAGCTGAACAAACACATTTCGAAGAACCCGCATTTGCAAGGTAGTCTCTCTCTCTCCTGCAAAATAAAAGCTTCCATGTGCACGGAGAAGCAGGAGGTACAGTGTGATCCTGGTTGGAGCACTTTCCTTGCATCTCTGCTAGACACACCGAGTTGCCATTTGACATGTGAAGAAAATTGAAGGCCATCAGGTCAGACATCACATGGAGCGTTAGCCATCCAGTAGCTGAAGAAAAAGCATTCGGCTTCCAGGATGTATAAACTAAATCATATCTTTCACTGCTGCAAACAATAATAATAATTACGTTAATATGGTTTTATGTTACTGTAATTGTAGCCTAATAACAAGAATCAAAAGACTAGTTGCAAAAAAACTAAGGCTATGTAACGGTAGCTGTTACTATAAAGTAATTGTAAGCACACACCGCTGTGTTTCAACTGCAAGCCTACGTATGGTCTTCCTTTAGTGGGGGGACTTTGAAAATAAGATTCATAAGCTTCTCCACAAACAAAGGAGTTTTAATCGTTGGCATTTCTTGCCACAAATCCACTCCTACACAATGATTCACGTATGTTACGTTTAAAACTACCATTTTCAGGGACCATTTGTTTTCCAACAGCAAATGCCTTACTCAAACTGCAGATGTGCCTCTTAGAAATAAGAATAATCATTTCAATAATTATTAATATAATCTCACCTTAAAACCAGTGGAGCAACCAAATGGAATAGGTGTAACCAACATATTAAAAACCTTACAAATTGTTCAGAACTTGTGTGTTATTGCTGATTTCCAGTAACTCAACTGTTGACATGTGTGAATGCAGATGGTATGAATTGTTGAAAAAAAAAACCTTTTCCATTGTTTCAGTTGTGAGTTTTTGGCCTGCGGGAACTGTCTAAAAGAAATAGAGAAGAGGATGCAGTGATCCTCAAAGGATGTTAACTGCCAGCCCACTAACTGCCTCGAGGAGAAGGCTGCCAGGAAGCGGAGTTGGCAGCACTCCTGATTTTGGTTTCTGAATTACTTACCGACTGTGAGGTGAGTGAATCAAAAGACTGACTCAATTCAAAAGGGACTGCGAGACCTGGATTAGTGTAGCCCTGCAGCTCTTCAAGTTCTATGAGATGAATTTTTCCTTTTAATGATTATTTGGCATTTTTTTTGCTTTCATTGGAAAGTCAACAGTGAAGAGAGAAGGAACTTTTCATGCTACTCAGGTCCATGGCTGAAATTTAGCTGCAAGCGTGTTGAACATGCGTTTTAACTGTTAATTCCAATCCCTGCTTTGGTAACACATCAGTGCAGTAAAAGAGAAGTGCTTGTCTGGTGGTTGAACAGTTTCTGACCATTTCTGTAACTTTTCCTTTAACAAAGTTTCATCTGCTCAATTGGAGCATGTATGACCATGTATGTTTAATATGTTTGAACTGGCACATCATAATGGGGGCTTTACCCTGCTCCTGCCCCCTTGATGTTGCTCTGTTTTGGTTGAGAAAACGCAAAGCTTCTAGACGGAATCGGAGAACATGAAGCCAATGTCATTGACCTTTTCCGTCAGATCCGTGTTAATGAGGGTATAGTGCCGGTTGGCATGCACCCGACGTGCACCTAAATTAAGACATCTAAGAAAATGCCAGTTCTACCATGTTAAGTGTAAACGTGCGTGAATACAGTGGAACCGCTGAGGCAGACGTGACTGTTTTGTTCCCTGGGACGATGAGGGATAACACCGTTTTGTGTGAGTGGTGAGAAAAGTCCGTCTTAATCTCTTGGTGAAGTGGAGTCGGTGTTTAAAGTTCTTATATTCAGACACATCCAAAGATGCTTTAGACAATTTTGCTGTTCCAAGACAAAGAGCCCATCTGATGCTGAGGTTATATATATTTTTTTAACTGAGCACAGTGAGCATGCTGAGTGCTCGGAGCGGTCAGCAGTGCATCCCATTCCTCTCCTTGGTAAACATTTAGAGAAGTAATACAGCTCTATAACTAGAGGCCCCAGCAGGCCTGAGCCTTCCAGCTGACTCAATCTGTTTGACTTTCTCTGTGGGGCACATGGAGCCCTGGGCAGGCAACAAGGTCCTTCGGCTTGGCCCACACTGATCTGAAAATTCCGGGTTTGACTATTGGCCAACTCTTAAATATTTGGTTTTAATTACTGCCACAACCTTTACTCTGGCGGGTTACTGTTGAAACATAATCCCCGAGGAGCTGCAGAGCAAGGACATCACACCATTATTCAACCACAGAGGGGGTGGCCGCCATTCCCTTAGCCAGCCATTTTTTATCTGGGAAATGGGACACATCCACAGCAGACTATATAGGCTGCCTTTGACAAAGAGCAATAGAAAATAGTGAGATGAGAGACACTCCCTAACCCTTAATTATACCGCAGCGAAGTTCGACGGGGGAGCGCCGCTTATCTTTCTGGTGGGGTTGGTGGATTTTTGAACTTCTTATTTGATTACTTGCCCTGTTCACCTGTCTGCCTCAACAGCCCATAGCTGCACTAATGAAGGCGCACACACGGTTCCTCTCACCAATGCAGAGACAATTTCATAATTTTTCCCTCTTATTCTTCACGGGGAGACAGGGGAGGAGAGAGAAATGCTGTTGTTGATCAGTCGCCTCAAGGTAACATCTGCCTGTGTGCAAATCTTCTCCTCAGCACGGTCTTGACAGTGACTGGATGGGACATTTTCCTGTTCACTCTTGCAGTAATTAACCATTAGCATTGCTGAGTTAAAAAAAAAAAACGCATTTTCCATTTGTGATTTATTTGGAATACTTTGCTCCAGAGACAGTTTGTTATTTTTTCCCCCACGCTGCAGCGTCCCATGATGCAAACACACATTTTTTACGGGGAGGGCCAGGGACATGATGAGCCATCAGTACACATTTTCCAAAACTACAAAAGTGAAGAAACAAACTTTTTGGCACATCCAAAGTGTCATCCAAACATTTCTCATCACGCTTCACAGTGAGGTCTTTGGTACTCGCATTAACAATGTTGGAGCCTGATTGAGCCTAAAATCTATTGTCTTATTACTACTGTATCAAATGTTATATTAATATATACGGTAAAAACAACCTTTTTTGTGGTGAGGAAATCCTTGCACAGCAGGAAAGTGCAAAGTGTCTTTTACATTGTGGCTTAATCCCGATCCTCGGATAATTGGGCGCCATCACATGTATCCTTTGATGTATTTCTGTCTCGGTAACCACAAAGCTGCATCCAACCCTCCGACTGCACAGAAACAAAGAGCTTTCAGGTGGAAACATGGCTCCTGTGTTTGTTACCTCTTTACAAAACCAGTGTGTAGCACTCTCACATCAACAATCCCACAAATCACGCTCCTAGGTAAGCCTTGAGTACGGGGAGCGCGCTTGCTAAGGGGGTAAATATCGTCTATACCAGTGATCCTATCAATTTCTGATTTAAAAATGTCAGTGAGCCCCCAGAGGTGACAGATTGCAGGGTTGCAGGCATCCCTGGATATTTTTGGTACAGGGACAGGTGCAGCAAGCCTCGGAGACACGGAGGGAGGAGTGTACAGCAGAGAGGGAGAGAGGGGGGAAATGGAAAGCATATAATAAGAGGTAACTGAGAGCAAGAGCTGCTCATCAACGGCCCCAGGCTGGTCTTCATCGTCTACAACCCGGGCCGTGCTCCAGAGCTCATCTGTGTCAGAGAGGCCTTATGCTCTCAGCGGGATTGTAAAAGGGGCCCATTGCAAACTGGTACGCGAGAGGCAGCAAACAGCAACAATTACTCTGATAGAACCAGCGAAGGTGAGACTTTTAAGTACTTTATTGGCCCCCTTTCGGTCCATGTGGAACCAATGACGCACATCGAACAAACCCCACGAGACCGCCGTGACGACGCAACACTGTAGGGGCTTGAGACGGTGCCAGAGTTCATCAGGGCCCCCGCCAAACCCGATCCATCTGCTCATACTGGTGCCTTACTCTGACTTGTCATTCAAGGAGCAGCCCAAACAGCCATACCATCTGTACATGCCACTTACATTGTTTAAGAATCACTTTCCTGCTAGATAAACCATTGCATTTTACATATTATTATTAGTATTACAGCTTTGTGTTATCTGGAGCTCCAAACAACAATAATATCCTTTAACTGTTGCACACTTGCATCCTTCCTAGTAACAGAAGTACTGACTGGCAATATCTGCGTTGCGTGATCCAGTGTCTGAGGGAAACTTGCAGAAGTTTATGTCGTGTTTTAGTTGCACAAAGCAATCGTCTGAGCTCTCACTCACACGTGTACAAAGGTGGCATCACGGATGACAGGCAGTGGAGTCTATGCACTTTGCAGAGATGTGCTTGTTGATGTCTTGAGGAAATCCATTTCGGAGATGCGGGGGATAAGCATTGCACCGGGATAATCCTAGATTATTTCCATGGGGATCGCGTGGTATACTGCAATCAAGTGCCCCAGATTGAAATGTGTCAAAGTGATCTAAACACCTCTGACACATTTGACATGTGACATATTTCTGATAAGCAATGGAGACCACGCAGCACTAGTCTCATCAGAATAGTTGAAGATAATACACGTTTTATGGACAGTATTTGATAATCAGTAATGTAGGATGTGGAGAATATTTTGCCAGCCTTACATTATAGAAAACAATGTAAGCATATAGACCCAAAACAGAAGGGAACAAACAATGGGTGGCAGGGATTAAGAGAGTTTTTATAATTACTATGACACATACACAGCACCAACGAGAAGAGCGGTAAGAACAGAGCCATCGGACCAGCGGAAATGACTGAAGCCATAAATGAATGACCAGTTTCGGATTGATTGATTCATAACAAAGAGGGGTATTCGCTGCGGCTTTTCGATCGCGTAAGGCCGCCAAACTCCGACAAGGCCGCTCCACATCTGAGGCATCACCACGGAGAGCTCGCAGGCTTTCATTGCTGTCAGCAAGCTCCGAGTAAAGCAGACACTCGCCTTTCAAACTCATTAGCTAACCCTGATGTGATGAATTCATCAAAGGCATTGTAATGAGACGGAGATGGGAGAAGCCGACGCCCGACGTTTCCTGCTCTTACCCCATATAACCGGCGTGACGTGGAGGCAGCTCATAATGGATTCAGAACAAACTGCGAGTGCATATTTCAGAAGGAAAGTGTGTCAGGATTGCCACAGAGGACGGTCGCAACAGCTGCGGATGTTCGGATGTGGTTTACTGGGTCTGTGCCAAGATGAAAGCCATGTCAGTTGCTTTATGATACACACACACACACACACACACACACACATGTAAGTACTTGAAACCACAAACACAAAAGGACATGCCAGCGATGACACACACATTGAATATGCGCTCACACAAACCGAAAATAACAAACTGGACAACACAGCGAAAGGCAAGATAAAGTGTCAGGTTCGATCTTTAATCAATTCAATTCAAATGGCAGTGTGTAGAGACAATTTTAACTTAAAAGCAATGAAAACGTACTGTAAATGCAAATTCTAAACCATTCTTTGTATCTTTTATCATGAAATTCATGATTTCTAATTTAGGTGTATGCAGGGATATTTTACCCATTCATTATGTTTCTATTTAGGTAATTATTTTACTAGTTGTTAGGTACAATGACATGGAAGATAACTACCGTTCATGAGCATTTCAATTGAGGCGTGTTTGTTTCCTGATGTTTCATTCCCAGGTAACAACTCTATGTTGATGGATGTAATAATTTTGAAGTAAATTACTTGGTTATTTGAATTTATATTTTTGAACATGGACTTGTTCACTTTCTTCCTGAGACTTAGAAGATTAGAATCTCCACTGCCAGTTAATTTAGACATACCCAAAGACTGGAGGCATTAGGAAACAGCTAACCTGCAAACCAGTGCCTAGTGAACACCAAATAATTAAATCATTCATGTAATTACTCATTGATTCCAATTGGGCAAAAATATAAGTAGTTGTGGTTTTACTAAATGAATTTGCTAGTGCATATTTCAGAGTGACTCTGTAGTCTTGCAGTCAGCACCTGGTTGCCAGTCAACACGCAGAGACTCAATACGTCAGTTACCTTCCATTGTTTCAATCATTATATATTTTATATATTTAAGTACAGAGATTATTCAACACTAATTATGGAAACATTATTCTTAGAGAATTTGTTTAATAGTCTGTGTAATTTATTATGTATTTACATATTCATTATGAACCTGAAAGCTGTGTTTTGAAAATAATGGAGGCTCATTGTTTTGCTGCTCAAGTTTTCCACTTGGTTGTAACAGTAAAGTGTTTGGATTTTGAACTTTTGATTTGAGTCAAGAGTAATAAAAGTCCATGCTCAGTATCAATCTGAGTGTGATATTCCGGGAGAAAAAAACGTGTTTGTCCGTCCATAGTGATAATCCACATTAAACTGAAATATCCACTAAAGCTGTATGTACGTATTTAAGTGTGAGTTAACAGGACTTTGGGAAAAACACGCTGTACTTGTGTCCACATTGAAAAATTGTCACAGTTGCACACTAAACCTCATTTTGTAACAATATGATATGATATTTATGGAAATACAGGGAATAACTCATCATTTTCACCATCACATGTCTATAATGTCACCAATAAAAGACATTACACACTTCTGTACGTGTTTGAGTACAATAGGGAGAGACAAGGTGTCAGCATGAATAGGAACTTTCTGTCTCCATCATTTCCATTGATAATTACACTCCTTCATGGACATTCATGCTGCGTGAATGACTGTGAATACACCTGAATGTTTATGGGAATAAGAAAATGGCGCAGTGCTGCCTATTAGTGTTTGTTTAGTGATTAGACTTCCATATTTAGAACTTACCACAGCCATGGACTTCAACTAAACCCACATCTGTATCAACATGACAGGAAACAATTTTGGTTATCTTTTGTATCAGGCTGTTGCAGTGTGAAAAGAATATGGTTTGACTCAACACATTTTCCCTACTCGTAATTGGCCACGGCCGCCGTTCGCAGTCGTTTTCTTTGCATTCTTATCGCAGTGATAATCGGCTGTTATCTCAATCCCCAAACCTCTAATTTCAACGGTGGTTATTAGACAGTGAAAAAGCTAGCCATGTAGTCCGTCCCTCTGTTCCACGCACACACCCACTCTCAGATAGAATATGAAATAAGAGGCTTGTCAACTATTTAATAACCCTGTTTACCAATCTTTATGAAAGCATATTCCCACTTACCTTCTCATCCAAAGCGTGTTATTTTAAACTCAAGCAGTTTCAAACGATAACGTGGGGACATCAATATTAATAAACAGCGTCCGAGTTGATGCATCAACAGTGTCCTCTTGTGGAGGTATGGATTCAGAAGACGGGCCCATCTGACTCCAACTGTCCCTGATTTGTGTTGCTTTGCCAGGATGCCTTGACATCTGCCAGACACAATTGTGCCCAGCTGTCTCAAAAGATGGAAGCAATGTGGCATGATTTGCAAGGAAGTTTGGGACTGAAATGTCCAACAAGGAAAGTCCCCAACAATTGGATTCTACACCATTAAATCATATTTATTCTTATGTCCGTCAAGAAAACTAGCACGCCAATCTTATTTTGCAAAACCTCTACCAGTTAAAATACAGAAGAACATCATCTTATTACTAACTATGTGTTCCTCTTACAGTATGCTGTTTCTATTTACCTTCACGCAGTGGGATCCACCCATTCATTCAAGAGTGATACCAGTTGCCAAGCAGACCTATTTTCTCATGAAAGTCAAGCATTGGACCTGCAGTTGTTACCGTGCCAAATCCCAGTCATAATACAGCTCTTTTTACTTGACTCTCTACACAATATCTACGTTTCCGCCATTCTATTACCTAGACAATCCTTGCTTTGACTTTCTTCTCCTTGACTAACCATTCCTCTCCTCTGTGTTGTCATCTATGCGTCTGTGTGTGTGTGTGTGTGTGTGTGTGTGTGTGTGTGTGTGTGTGTGTGTGTGTGTGTGTGTGTGTGTGTGTGTGTGTGTGTGTGTGTGTGTGCTGGTACCCAAGTCATCCCAAATAACCTTGCAATCCTCATCAGCCTTTGCAGCCAGGCCCTTCAAAGCAAGCGGTGGGACCGCAGAGTGGAAATGACAAAGTTGTGTCTGATCTCACACTGATCCCTGCTCTCGCTGATATGCCTGCTGCTGGCTTGCACTAATGTCGTCAACATTATTACGTGGATCGAATCGGAGAGGCGAATCTTTAACGTCAGCCTCAAAAGAGGAGCAATGTAAATAATTCAAATCTTAGCTAATATACCTCGTAAGTCGGTGGGATCGGCCGTGTTTTTCCCACCAGGCTTGGGTTATCTTAAAATAAAAGCTGAAAGTGTGATTCTGCCTCAGGTGCTTGGTGGTCTCTTAAAAAAGCGTTCATTCACAGCTGAGGCATCGGCTGGGCTGTGGGCTGATACATAGAAGAAGGGTCAACGGCTCAGAAGCTGCTCCTGGTCCTGATCAATCCCCAAAAAGATCTGGGCACAATTCTCATTTAGCAAATAGTCACTGTGGCTCTTTCATATTACTCTCAGTGACATTTCCCCTGGCATCCAGCAGAGATGATTTCATGAGATGTTTTTTTTATTCAGCGCAGCTATAACCCTTGTAGCCCCCCCCCCCCCCCCCCACTCTCCTTCTCTTCACACGTATTTTCCTCCCTCGCTCTGTCTGCCTCTCTGTTACCTCCTCTCTCATTCTGACAGGCATGACATGGAAGTGGTAAGACCCGCTCTCGTGCACTAGCTGGTTGTGCGCTGTGCTGCTGAGTGCCTGGCACATCACAGCACCTCTGCCTCAGGAGATACAGCCGTTTGAATTGCTTTCCTCTGCCCACGGAGCTCTTCGCTGGATGTTATCATCCAAAGTGCCGTTACATGATGAATCGAATACAGTTAACATCAGTTAAATTCGGAAATCTTATGCAGATTGAGGAGTTAACATTTCATTGCTTATGATGATTGTGTCTTGTTTGCGTGCTGAGTGGGTATAGGGCCATGGTTGTAAAAAGTTAATGACTCTCTCCATGTTGCAATGCGAGTATTTTGTAAAAAGAATATGCAATAGGGACCATTCTGCATCCCCCATTTTCCGAGCAGCTCTAATAACCATCTCGCCCCTTGAAATACCAACACTGTGGTGGTACACTGGTGGTGGTGGGAAGGCGAGAAAAGGTCATCTTGTAATTATGACTTCTTCCTCGTGCCTTTTATTGTCTGTGCATAATCAGCTCGATCAGGCTTGAAATAGTTGAGTCTCCATTTATGCAAATGGTATGGATCTGGAGCATACAGGAGCAAATACTCGGCCATGTTGTCTTTCAGGCGTGACATTTAAAATGGAATGAAGAAAGGGCTCAATACCAATCAGATAGCAGGATGTTTTAGCTCTGGCCTCATTGACAGCTTTGAGTCGAGGCACTAGGTTACACTTATCCCAACCAGACCAGACGCAGAACGCCAATGACACCTTTAGATGTATTTCACCAGTGCCTGTTAGGAACCTTTACTGTCGTGTGTCAACTGATGGAGGTAAATTAGGTAGCACTCATGCATGCAGAGCCTTACCAATTAATCCCCCCACCAACAGCGCTGTACGGGGCTCTAAACACAGACCCACAAGACAGATACAAACAGAAGTGTCACTGACAAAAGCTTTTCATAAACAAACCCGACCAACGCCTCACAATTACCTCTGAATCAAATAGTTTTTTAATGTCAATCACATGTCTGCGCAGATGGATGCCCGTGGCAGAGAAAGGTAGACTCACCTATGGGAATTCAAATTTCCAAGGCATGAGCAAATCACGTGTTCACCAAGAGCCCCGTCATAGATGTAGTTAATGGCTTCTTATTTTATTTTGATTTAATTGTTTGAATGAAATTTGTGTAAAAAAAAGAAAAGACGCGATATGTGTGTGAGGCTGTTTAAACATCTGAGTCCAATCCGTTTTAGCTGCCAGCCACTAGTTCTCACCTTGCCAAATGGGCATTTACAAATGGCCAGTTAACAAAACCTGCACACCAAGGAGCTTCTGCCATATTGTTCACTGGACAGCAGTCCCCCATCCCAGAGGAAACCCAGCGAACAAAGGCAACGCAGTGAAGAGGGAGGCCATGACGGCTCTATCTCATTCCTACCTGCCACTCACACGGCTCACACATCAATCACAGCCCGCCGGGCCTCAGACCCGAACGGCTCCTTGGATGCAATTCGTCACAGGTCTTTAGGCTCTGACATGCTTCTTAAAAGCTCAACTAATCGGCCTCAGACAACGGTCGTAGATTTCCTTGGTGGATGTTAATCAAAATGATCTGCTCTGTGTCCAAGACATCACCAGTGGTCAGCATGAGGATGGACGTTGCAATTAAGTATATCGTTAAGCTAATGGGAACGGATGGGCACAGCGGTGGGGAACATTTTTGACAATTTGAAGAAATGCTGCCTTGAAAAAAAAAGAGAAAGAGCACGTTGGAAATGATTAATGTGTGTGTGTTTTTTGTAGCAAAGCATATTGGACAATATGGCAAAAGAAAACTCAATTCTTTTGGAGAGCTTTGATTCTACTTTAATATTTGAAGTCATTCTTACATTCTTTAGGATGAACTTCTCAATCCGGTACAACATTACTCATGAATAAGGGCCTACATTATTCAGTGACCGCTGCTCTATTCACCAGCTTGCACGGTGGAGGAATACTCCAGCAAGGAGGCCACATGCCACCCCTTCAAGAGCAATTGCCACTTTCAGGGAGCCCTCCATGGAAGCGCGCTGCTGAGAGGTGGGTTGTGATGGGCCCAATTTAATGCTCCATTATGCAAATTCATCATCTCAATTGACCATCATTCTGGTAATAGGATGGGCTGACTGGTTATGAGGGGCGGATGGGGGGGGAGTACATTTTAATCCCTAGAAAAACATCACACCAAAGTCCCAGGTGTGGAAAAAACCCAGCGGGATGAGTAAAAAACATGAAGGAATGCATCACGACTTCCACCAATGAGGCGTGACACAGATGAGGGACAGAAAATTGATGGGCGACTTGATGACCTCTCTAAGGTCAAGCAAAATTCAAAATTCAGTCTTTGATGAGTTTTAGCTCGAAAATCAATTTCACACATACCGCCTTGTTTGTAATTCCGTAATTCCTCAATAGATTTTTTTTCATTTCAATCTAACTTGTAGTTAACACAAGCAAAGTTGGATATTCCTTATTCAATGGGGGGATTTACAGGATGCTCATTCCCTCGCGACCCTGTGGAGAATCACACGACACTCTTGAGTTCCCTCCAGAATGGACAGGGCGCAGGAAAGTCACAGCATGGGCGAATTCATTTTGTCAGAGCCTAATTGCATTTATTGGCCGTGCCTGGCACCTCCTAATCCCGGATTATGATGATGCATTAACAGCTGCGACCGGCTGTTTACAAGGCATTTATTAGCCGGTGTCAACATAACGAGACAAATTCCACCTATCACATTAATCACCCCACCGCCGGAACTGTTGCACTGCCAAACGCAGAGCCAGATGAAGCGTCGGCCAAGGCCGCGCCGAAGCCGCCTCCCATTTTCCCGCATTAGCCATTGTTATATGGCAATCGGATTAGCTCCTCAGTAACTGTCAGCCCGGCGGTGAGGCTGGGATGGGAAACTTGAAGTGAATAAAAAGCAATGAATTGGGGGAGGTTAAAGATAACAGGAGAAGAGATGTGGGATCAAATTCGCGGTTGGCTGCGTCACACCAGAAAAACAATTTCCCCACATAATGCTTCTAATTGAAGTCAGGTCACTTAATTACAGTCTATCTGCAGAGTATTGTTTACTGTGAAACCACCCCCTCTTTTTTTTCTCTGTCAATCTGTCAATTTCCCCTCACTCTGCCGCTATCTCATTTTAATTTTCTCTCTTCTGCAACAAGAATACACAACAGCCAACAAAACGACACAATGTGTGTGGAGAGTGAAATATGTGCAAATCTGAGAACGGGAAGATGGTTTTATGAATCGTTTCTCTTAATTGATTAAAGGCTGATTCAGTGTGAAGCATCTTCATGGTTATATTACAATCAAATGAATATAAACTGCTTTGTCACAAAATCAATAAGCCTATTACAATAATTCTAAATACACTCAATTGAGCTACAGTTAAAAGACTTGCGAGATATTTTAATATGGCACTAGTGTTCGGGTCCATGTTGAGTGATACTCACTTGATTGCGCCTGGGTTGGAGCAGGAGCGACATTGATTTCATTCCCTTCCAAGTGATCCCCAAATGTGAAGTGTGCAGCAATTTAAAAAGAGTTTGCAAGACAGACTTGACAAAATCCTTTGAGAGGCCTCATCTTAATGGCAGCAAGCGGTATAGACAATGCTCTTGGTGCAGATACCTGCTCACCACTTTGTACACTTCATATGTGGGTCTGTCTGATTCCATTTGAAGAACAACGTCAGTTCCCAGACTTGCCTGCATCACTCTTCCAGTATTCGGATCACTGCGGATCAGCTGCACACAACACAAAAATATTGCCAGAGAGGAATCCTTAAGACCACCCGCTATCTCAAAGAACGGTTGTTACAAGCCTGTGATTCGGAAAATGTTGTTCATGGTTCCTTTTTTTCCCTGAACTTTAGCATTATCTGACACCAAAAAATGGATAAATGCTCGACATGCACTAACCCAATCAAAACTGATCCAGTGGTACTACTTTTATTACGTCTAAACAGTGGATTTATTTTTATCACTTTTTGCGCACGTAGATTGCTTTTACATCAAGTGGTGAGACTAGATTGTAAAATGTGTGCTTTCTGGCTCCAAAAAATGAATGTGGTTTAGTGATAAGGACTGGATGAGAGGATGTGAGATACGGCACAATGCAGCGGCGCATCTCCCAACACAAGCTGTTTCACTGCGCAGTAGTCTGTGTTATATAATTCTGATAGGGTTCGCCGGTACCTCACAGTTCACTGCTACAGTGTGAACACGGGGCCAGCTCTCTCTAGTTGTGTTTGACAGCCCTCTGACAAATGTGCAGAAACAAATACACATACAGACTGCCCTCACGAGGGCACGGAATCAAATGAAATTGACTTAATAAACAGCCCCAGAGGGGACTTGTGTTTTGGCGCTCGGGAAATACGTGTCGTCCCTGTGATTAATGCTGAATCATCATTCTGAGTTAAGAGGGGTGGGTGGGGTGCACCAATGTCCACCGGCCTCCAACACCCTCACAGCACCCATTTTCCCTAACTGCTCCCTGCCATCTGTCGGTGTTGGAAAGCCCTTGTGACTTGCTCCAGGTTTTTCCAAACCTTTATACATGGCTGCCTTTCTCTGTCAGATACTGCTGTGCAGGAACCTTCACCCGAAACCAACCACTGGGCAAGGAAACAGTGTGAGCCAAGCCAAAGCCCCATTGACACAATGAGAAATCCCTCTTAGTAGTGTTATTGACCCCTGGACATAATCAGCTGGTGGGCTGTACATCGCCACAAAGTTAAAAAAAAACAAAAAAAAAGTGAAGTTAAGAAAGCATTACCCCTGGCGAGGCCACTTACAGTAATTGGATGTTGTTTACTTAAGTGCTATTTAATTGCCGGACTGCTCACTGAATCTTTCATGAAACTCTGTGCTGCACCCAAACATTCCATAGCATTGGCAGTGTCTCCTTATTGGCTCAATCTGATTTTGTGCAGGCCCGAAAGGACATCCTCAGCTGACACCTGGAAGTGTGGACGTCTCATGCGTCGTCGCTGAGAGGAACGGTGGTCTCCTTCAACGAACAAAAAAAATACTTCAATGAAGTAAAGAAAATTCAGAACAGAGGAGGGGAACAACAAACAACAACATGTGTACGAGGGCAATATTTTACTTTTGGCTTGTGTGTGCAAATTATATCGATGAAGGTCCAGGAGTAATTTCCTTGAACACAAATTCCCCTTTCTCCCCTCGGGTTCATATTTTTGCTGGCCCCATAGTTCTAAAAGCCCCAGCGTCGCGCTCATAAATCAAGGGCACGTCTCCCTAACAGAAACATGATGATTAAAGCTATGTATGATTAAAAAGTCTTGTTCAGCTCATCTTGAGTGTACTCCGTTACATAAACCCCATCGTGTCCAAGACATAAAAGACATGCACCAATAAACATGTCAGCCTTGTAAAAACAGGCAACAGGAACAGACGGTAAATGAAAGAAAGTGGGAGACTCCAGTTGAAACACTGAAAATGGGAACTTGTGTGGCCTCAGGTTCACGGACCAGCTGTGACGGTGACCTCCGAGAGTCTTTAACTTTCACCAACTGCAGATTGGAGCGACAGGGGCGCCTCTAGAGCAGCCTAAGCTCTGCTGTATATTATCACAGTGCAACCTAAAGCATTTCCTTTGTTCAATCACACCTAAACATATTGCATCTTACTTTCTAAATCTTAAATACCGGGTAATAAGAGCGGTACAATTATCTCACAAGGAAATAGGAAATGTATTTTGTCATTGCACTGACCCTTTTCATGCAACGTCAAGTCAGTCATTTTGCAAGACATGTATAGGATATGAAATTAATGACAATATAATTTTAAATATGTAATATCCTATCAAGATAAAATACATAATATACACCTGGCAAGTTAACAGTAATCCTCTTGATTTTTCTTTGTGAAAGTGACAATAAAAGAAGAGTATATTGTGCAAAACTCACAAAATAATTTTGAATGAAAATGTAATTATAATGTATCCTATATTGAACATGCAAAAGACTAATATATATTCATGATATTCATTTGCATGTTGAATTTAGAGAACTACCTGTTAGCATACAATCTATAGCCCCTCTTAAAAGTTAATTTTCACATCACCTTACACTGCTCTGATTGAGATGAACAAGCAAAATGGGTGACAATCGGTGGAGGAAAGACAGAACAAAACAAAACCTTAAGTTTTATAATGTGCAGTCTTAAACGTTGGCATTAATTGCCATCTAGTGGCAAATACTGGCATTGCAGTAAAACAACACTGGAAAGATCAAGTTCTTAAACTCCTAGAATTTGGATTAAGAGTGCAACATATTCATCATTCCAAACGGAAATGCACTGTCTCAGTCTCAGTATCTTCCATCCTATTTTACTCTAATCAACAATGGCATTGCATACTTTCCGTTTTCTTAAATTACAATATTGAATTTCCAACTCCCTGCCCTATTTCCCCCTTCATAAATAACAAGTATTTAATAAAGGAAAAAAATACACTAAATTTAACGGCTAACACGTTAGCTGGAGGGACGTAAAGTTAGTTTTATTTCATACATGTTTTGCTTCTTTATAGCCAATTTGCAATCTGTATTACTAAGAACATGCATATTTTCTGATAAGTTCCTGAGACATTTCTTGGATATAGCTTTTATTAATAACCCTATACATCAAACTGGCAGAGCCCGATTAGGCGAATACCACACCACCACCACATATAAAGGAGACTATTTTACGATTCTAATAAATCATTGCTGCATTTGCGTCTCCAGTGGGGGTCGGAAGAATTGGGGGAGAATTATTGCAGCTATAATTCTGTTATGAACTTGTGGCATTTTTTTTTTTTTTTTCAATACATCCACATTATATTGACTTATATTACGGAAAGAAAACACTGCCCGCAGATAGTTTCTCATAATTTCCAAATAATAGGGCAGTTCAGAGTTGTCCAGATATGCACCTGAAGGCATCAGTGGAGGGATCAGGAGGCGGAGGCTCCGACTCTGGCTAACTGTTAGCTGCTGCTAGAGCGGTCCGAGCACACTCGACCAACGAGCCAGCCAGTGTTAGCCAACAGCCACGAGCATGTCGGGGAAGAGTTTTCGAGTTAGCGACGGGGACTGGATTTGTCCTGATAAGAAGTGAGTGCTCCTCTGTTTTCGAACATTTCACGTACTCAATCGTTAAATGCAGCACTATAGTTTTTGTTTAAACTGCTGTCAGCTAACATGCAAACGGTGGTTAGCTCAACATTAGGCCTTCTGGCGTTTCACGCTAACGGCGACTAGCGGAGTAAACTAGCAACTAACAATTACATCGTTTTTATACTTTATTAGCTTTATTAAATGGTAAATAAACGCGGCGAATAAATCAAGCATTGCGGGTTGAGGGGCTGTGTTTGCAATTTACGTGGCGTGGTCTCCACAATAGTTGTCAGTGTGCGCAGACTTCAACGTTAGCAAGCTAGCTATCGTTAGCTTCTGAGGGTCGGGTGAGAGTCCCCACTCAGCGTTGTGGGCGGTGTTTACAGCGTCGTAGGAGTCAAGTTGTCGTGAGTTTCACAGTGCAACTAAAAGCCAAATGTCTGTCCGTGAATGACAGGCCAGCTGCCGGTCGTCCGTGCACAGGCCACCTGACGTGTGAGTGCCTACAAGCTAACGCTGAGGCACATGCACCATGAATAGACCCGCTCTGAGCTACTCCTCTTTTTGTGTAGCACGCTCGGTTCATGGCTAAGGGGTGATGTATATCTATTTATTCTGCACGCTTTTTGCAGGTGCGGAAACGTGAACTTCGCTAGAAGAACAAGTTGTAACAGATGTGGCAGGGGTGAGTCGTTTATGTCCATTTAATGTGTCTTGGAAGACGCTTGATACGTACTGTCCAAAAGCAGCTATATTAAATGCCATTGTTTTGCTTCCACAGAGAAAACCACAGAGGCAAAGATGATGAAAGCTGGAGGCACAGAGATCGGGAAAACTCTGGCTGAGAAGAGCAGAGGCCTCTTCAGTGCAAATGATTGGCAATGCAAAACGTACGTGTTTTTAGGCAATATGAAAAATGTTTCGTTAATCCAGAGTGTGGTGTAAATACAAAGATGTTCCAAAATGGGTGAAATTCCTGAGAGAAATGTATATATTTTAGCCAGTTGAGACAATGTTCAGTTTTGACTGTTTTTATTTTCCTTCTGTCTTCATACAGATGTGGAAATGTCAATTGGGCTAGGAGGTCAGAGTGCAACATGTGTAACACCCCAAAATATGCCAAGCTTGAAGAGAGAACGGGTAGCCCAACAATTCAGTAGTTTTCCAGTTTTTTTGGTGCGTCTAATGAGAGACTGTTATTGATTGCCTTTTCTTTTTTTCTGATACTTGCCTTTCAGGTTATGGTGGCGGTTTCAATGAAAGGGAGAACGTAGAATACATTGAACGGGAGGAATCCGATGGTGAATATGATGAAGTGAGTTCTACGTGAAAATGTACTGCATTGATCATTTAAAAAAAAATGCAGCTGACATACTGTAACATATAAGCATATGAGTGTTTAGGTCAAAAAACGTGTCTTAAAACATTTTCTTTGTCTAAAGTAATTTGCATTGACATGGTTGTGTTCTCTTTAATATCCAAGTTTGGTAGGAAAAAGAAAAAGTTTCGTGGAAGGAACTCGCCGCCCTCCAAAGAAAGTGAAAAGAAAGAAGTAGCAAAGGTTCCAGAGGATGAGGAGGATGAAGAGGATGAAGAAGATGGTGACCTTTCCAAATACAAATTGGATGTAAGTGTTTTGGCGTGAGCTGGAAATTCATGAATAGAAGTGCTGTAATATTTGCCAACAACAATGGAATATTACACACTTTCTCCTCAGGATGATGACGACGACGATGATGATGAGGAGGAGGAAGGAGATGTGTCAAAATATGACCTGGATGCCAGCGATGATGAGGACAAACCAGCTAAGAAAAAGGGCAGCCACTCTGGTTCGTCCCGCTCATCTTCGCGCTCCTCCAGCTCCAGTTCACGGTCGAGGTCCAGGTAAAGGGTACAGGTCACGGGTAACTCCAGGCAAAATGTCAGTATCAGCCAATCTTCCTTCTGGTTTACTGATCCAAACATCAATTACATGTTGTATTCTGCTAATTTGTTGTTTTTTTGTTTTGTTTTCTCAACCCCTCCCTGTCTGTGGTGTTAGATACTTGCTGTTCGAATTTAATTATTTTTCTGGATAATGCCCATTTCTGTTTCTGTAGTTTTGAAATGCACTTTTGTTTACTGTCTGCACTTGTTTACCGCTCCAGGTTTTAGTTCTATTTTCTGGGTTTATTTTTCCAAACACCCCTAAACGTTTAGTCAGAATATTTGCTTTAAGGCAGAAATAGTTTTACTCTGAATGTGTAGCATCGGCCTGTATTGCCATGTGAACCAGCAAACACTTGTTCTTGTTCAGGAAATACTGGAAAGGGTCTGCTTTTTGTCTTTCAGGTCCCGCTCTGGAAGCTCATCCAGTTCCAGGTCTGGATCTCGCTCGAGGTCCCACTCCAGGTGAATGAGGTGACATGCACTCTCTCGCTAAGAGAGTGCATGTATGGGGCTGACTGGAAGCTCCACGACAGACCTGTTGCCTAGCTTAAGTTTGACCACAGACTGGATCTGGCTTACTCCACTGCGGTCCTCCTTTGTCATTCTTCAGATAATCATTTGGAGCTGACGTCATTAGGAAAATCCTTGTATTACCCTCATGTGTTTTTTTGTTTTTGTTTTCCAGTCATTTTGATGTACGGTTCTTTGGGGTTCGCCATTAGGCCCAAGCGCTTAAAAAGTACCCAATATGTGTACTACCCAAAATTTGTAACTACAAAAAATCTGAATAGACGCCTAGGGTCTTGATCAAGCATCTAACAGCAGTGCTGGCTTTCGTTATATCCAGAGGAAGCTAAAAATGGTCTTTTGGCCTTGGTTAAGATGTTCTCTGTACCACTAGTTTCTAATAAAGTTCTCTTAATGGGAGAGACGCTTGATAAGTACCCACACTGTGGAGACGCTGTATCGACTTTACTGATCTCAGTGCTTGGTTTTCCCCCCCAAAAGATCCAGTTCCAAGTCTGGAAAGGGCTCCTCTCCCCAGAAGAGGTCCCGCTCACCTTCCTCCTCCCCCGAGAGGGGACAGAAGCGCAGTCGCTCCAGGTCCTCATCTGGAGAGAAAAGGCGGAAGCGTTCTAGATCACATTCGTCCGAAAGGTTTGGGTTTCTGTGGAATGGCACTGTCTAATATTAGCCAACTGTCGCCTCGCTTAAGGGAATTCAGATTTACAGAAACATTTTGCCTTTTTTTTGTTTTGTTGTTTTTTTACTGTGTACTTTTTGCTGAACTCGCTGACCTAGATCTTCTTCCCGTGGTGTTTGTGTGATTCCAGGTGCCGTGCCCCGTCCTCTGGATCATCCGATTCTGGCTCCAGTTCAAAAAAGAAATAACTTGATTAGAGCCTTTTAACACAAGTAAAGGAACCCTAGTAGAAAAGTGCATGTTGTGTTTAAAGGATGCAACTACATCATTTTGAGTATGCTGTTCATTTTCCTAATAAAAAAAAAAAGAAGTCTTATTTCCCTCAAAAAAAGGCGACCGGGCTTCTCCCTGACGTTACCCCATCATTACCAACTCCTGTGGCCGCAACCGCAGCTGTCCAATAAACAAGTGTGGTCCCGTAGAACAACAGATATACTGTGAAGCCAGCCTGCTATGCCATTTTAAACCAATATCTTCATTGCAGTACGTTTTTATTCAACTCGATTCAAGTAAATATATTTCGTTTTCTTTTCTTTATCCTTTTTTTCGTATTGAGAGCGTTCTTTAATAAAATAAAAGGTGAAGTACGTAAGCATCCATTTAAAATAACAGTCATAGCAATGAATTTTCATCTTGAATATAAATATTTTCTTTTTTTTTTTCTTTTTTTTTTGAAGGTAAGTATTTTACTTTATATTGCTTGTTTTAACTAAATGGCTACAATTCAACATTCTTTTAGGTGATTACTGTTTATTTTTTTACCATTCAGTTATTCCTCTTAATTTGTAACTTGGTGGAAACTTACATAGAGAAGAAAAAAAAAGTAGTGCTCCAGATTACTACCCCCCATAATAACCAACACCGTACAGTATATCCCGATCCCTAGTAGTGTGGCAATACTACTTAATTGGTGAAACAACACAAATGTACACTTGTAAATAAACACCTGTTGAAATGGTTTCTTGCAACGGCTTTAAGTTTTTTTTCCACGGTACGGCTGGAACGGTCACGCCTGCCAAGGCGAACGCTGTTTTAATAATCGTTCCAAGTGTGATTTATTCCACTATTACTACATTCAGCCATTCTCTTTAAGTGTGGGGATTTGAGTAATGCTAATACAGTTGTATAAAGTTATACAGCTGTCCACTGATGTGAGTTTGTTAGCTCACAATTAACATCCAGTTAGTGTCCTATTACCATCCGATCAATCAATAAACATTCACATTATAGTGGAATCGACTGGTGCGCAGTAGATAAATACTGAATGAGCTCAGCGTGTTGCCGTTCCCGTTCTGCTCAGCAGGAGGCGCTTGTTGCCGCTGTAACGCCGAAAAGTCAGAAAGGAATACTTTTAGTCCAAACACCTGTTAACATTTACGTCTAACAGAACATGACACGGGTGAAGAGCAGGTTGTTTCATTCCCTAATCTCGGATGAATCCGCCAGGTTTGTAATCACTAAAAATATACTCTCTAGGAAAGTGACCCGTGATGACTAAAAGTCTCTTCTAAACATAACCTAACTTCCCAGAAGTCGCACACGGTATTTTAAAAATGTCAAAGTGTGTCCAGAACCTTGTTCGCTTCCTGTGGGGCCAAGAAGAAGCCCGATCCTCAGTCCCGCCTCCAGCGCGTAAAGGACGCGACGCGCAGTTTACGCACTGCGTTCAGTTGAAGCAGACGATGCCGGACCCTCACACACCGGCTTTCAGCTGTAGAGAAACGCATCCTTTTCATTATGACCTCTACGGACCGCTGTGATTCTCCGGATAATTTGCAAATCAAAATTGGAGAGATGTTGGACTTTAACCTCTCCAAGCCATTGCGCGAAGGCAATATCACCAAGAATTCCAGCTGTGGATCGGTATCAGTTGGTTTCCCCATAACCATGATGATCACTGGGATGGTGGGCAACTCATTGGCTCTTATGCTGGTGTATATCTCTTACAAAAAAAAGGAAAATAAAAGAAAAAAGTCTTTCTTGCTCTGCATCGGATCTTTGGCGTTAACCGACCTGTTTGGACAGCTTTTGACAAGTCCAATAGTGATATCAGTCTACCGGGCGGACCTGAACTGGGAGCGCATCGACTCATCGGGCAAATTGTGCGCTTTTTTCGGTGTGTGCATGACAACTTTTGGCCTGTGCTCTCTCTTCTTGGCCAGCGCCATGGCGATTGAAAGGGCTCTGGCGATAACGAACCCCCACTGGTACTCCAATCACATGAAGACGAGTGTGACAAAGCAGACTTTGGCAGTCATATGGTGTCTCGTGTTGCTCTTTGCGCTGCTGCCCACCGCAGGGGTCGGGGAATACACCCGCCAGTGGCCGGGCACCTGGTGCTTCATCAGCACGGGCGACAGGAAAGTCCCGGGCAATATGTTCTTCGCCGTCACTTTCGCCGTGCTCGGGATTTTCTCCCTCCTTGTTACACTGTTCTGCAACGTGGTGACCATCCGGGGCCTGATCGTGCGCTGCAAAACAAAGTCCGGCACGTCTCAGTCTTCAAAGCAGTGGGAACGGCTGACCACGGAGACCGTCATCCAGCTGCTGGGCATCATGTGCGTCCTGCTCGTGTGCTGGTCTCCTCTGCTGGTACGTTTCCATGGCACGGATGGAACTGAGGAGGCCAAATCATTTCTCGACATACTGTCTCCTCCGTGATACATTGGTTTCATGATGTCGAGTTGCTTCATCTCTTGTTGGCAGAAGTAGACACTGTCATGTATGATTCCTCTGCCATGGACGGTAGCTGCCATTTCCCATTAAGGAGCAATCCACTTAGCCGAGTCCTGTTTTGGGGGGGGGGGGGGGGGGGCTGCTCTGTGTGCTGTGAGGTCCTGTCAGATACATATTTAATAGCCACAGGACATTAATAGAAAGCACAGCACAGTGGTACCAGGTAGTATCCTAGTTGTTACGGTATGTACTCAGGACTATCTGGCGACTTGGAACATTGAGTATTACTATTGTGAATTACAGAGTGCATCCTATGGGCTCATATAACTTTGGCCTGTCTCTCTCCTCGTGCAGGTGCTCATGCTGAGGATGATATCCAACCAGGTATCCTCACACGACTGCAGCTCAACCACGTTGCCCTCCAATCGCACCTCAGGCCGGGGTGTCCAGTTGGATTGCAACTTTTTTCTCACAGCGATCCGCTTGGCCTCCCTCAACCAGATCCTCGACCCGTGGGTCTATCTGCTCCTCAGGGAGATCCTCCTCCGCAAGTTCTGCATCGTGGCTAACGCAGTGTCCAACTGCTCCATCGAGGAACAGAAAGGGACCCAGACAGCCCTGGATGTCCTCAATAAGCAGAAGCAAGACGGCATCAACCCTCAGAAAACAGGTTAAGTCAACTTTTGACAGTCGTCTGACTTTGAAGCTGGGACGCATGGATACACTGTTGTCTTGGATGGGTTTTTTGAAAAACAAGGGGGGCAACATTTATGTCAGAACAATGGGAGAGGAGGTTAAAGTCTTAAGGAGAAGCGGGCCAACTCTGCTCTGAGTGTATTTTCTTTTTTCGCTGAGCACAAATTCCATTTTAAAGTCAGTGAACCAGCATAAGGATGCATGACCGTGTCGCCTCCTGCACTTGGCTGCCGCGTGGTGAGCGGGAATAGACCCATAGTTACCTTTCACCTGCAAGACCCAAGAACTGAACATGGGTGAGTTTGAATTGGCTTACATGGAAGATATGCATCTCCTGCTCTAGTTTAGTTTAGTTAGTGCTTACTTTTAACAACTTGAAGCCATAAACCAGGTAAAGGGGAAGGCTGGCTTTTTTTTGTAAATATCTGTAAATTATGAAATAAACATCACACGTGCTCATTTCAAGTTGTAAATAGCGTTGCCATATTCTACATGAAATGTATTGGTCGCTAAAAAAGAAAAATGCTAATGCTAAACTAAAGCCAGTTGTTGATAATAAGATTATTCATTTGTGTCTGTAGTAATAAGAATCAACTTGTTTCTGAGTGCTGACCGAGCTACCTGCTGAGTATCAGCTGATGTAAATTGTAAAATGTACAGTACGTGGTGTTCCTCGGCAAGCAGCCAGGACTATAAAATGTGAAGCTTTCAATTAGTCTCCAGTCCGCCTCCTGAACATGAGTGCACTGTTAAGTTTCTGTGCATATGCTTCTCAGTAATTTATAGCTTCGATTACCGTCTTGTGAAGAAGTGTTTGAGGGAAATGACTGTATTTGTGTTGATGAACGTTATGAGCTTATGGATCGGAGAGTGGCCTGACTCTGACGTATGTCATCGGATTAATGTTACTCTTGTTTTGTCAATACACAATGTGTAGTGACAAGTGTATCTAATTCCACCAGTCAAATGTTTATGGAGAGAAACAATCAATATTTACGGAGTCTTTTCACCGGTTAAAAAGATTGACGTGGAGAGAAGGGAGGTCTTTGGATACTTGGCTGACAAGGAGAGAAAAAGGGAACGAAGGAAGCCGTGTTCAAACTGTACAAATCATAATTAAAAAAAGGTCAGACCGTTATTTTTGTGTGTCGTTGAACAGTGGCTGTATTTACATTAACATATTCTTTAGGTGTTGCACAATTCATGCTTTTAATCCTGTGACGACTCAGACTTGTTGATTAAGAGGTCTTTGTAGCCTTCATGCTAACTCCAAGTATATGTTTATTGTTCATTTCTTTTGAATGGCACATCGCAATTCACTAGAGGTCCTAGATTAAATCAAGCTGCTTTTCAATAAGGTGATTTGGTTTTAGTGCCAGGTGATTGAATGTTATTTGTGCAATTGAAAATCCAATTTGCTTTCAGTGATATAACTAATATCTTTGATTTTTAGCAACTTTGACATGTATTGCACTGTAAATGTATTTGAAGGGATCCACTATCTCACTCAAGTTATCTCAAGGATGGACACATTTGCTGCCATGGTAACCTTTGGGGTATGAGACACTTATTCACAGCAACAGCACTTCCTTCTCACCACATCAACCAACAAGATCAGATTAATGTACGCTTTGTTTGGCGCGGAGCTGCCTTTGTCTCTGAAATGGGAGAATACACATAAGCTCAGTGATGATGAGCCTCACGGAAATTGTTAGCTGAAAAAGTCACGTGTAAAAAAGTCTATTGAGAAGCTGATCTGCATTAGATACCCACTCAAAACATTACCTTTGGTTATGAGCAAAAACTAATATATAGAAGGAAACAAATTTGTTCCGGAATCTGTTGCACACGTATCAGGAACTTGGCATAATTCATAATTATTGTAAAGCTCATTATCAGCTATGAACGCGCAGAAAACCTCTGTATCTTCTCAACAAGTCGTGGGTTTCATTCGTTATGACACTACTATGACGACTGTGGATTTTCATGAACGCTCCACTTATTCGACAGAAACGTATGGAGTTTCATCCATGAATTTAAAACAATGATTACGTTTGTTTTCAAGCTGCAGTCGGTTTAAAATTGACTCAATCAGCCTCCACATGAATCTGCGTCATGTAATTATCTCAGTTCCTTGCCCGGGACACTCTGAGGCTTCCCGCTCATCAGAATAATCATGCGAAGGAATATCCCTGTGAAGCTAAATGGACGTACGTTTGGTTTTGAATTTTCCAGTGAGTTAAATCTTTTTGCATCCAACCGTTCCCCAGTGCATCCGACTGCCACCGGGGAACAGAAAATGGCAGAGCAACAATTTATTCTTTGTAAATAGAAAAGCACGATATATTTCCACTCGGTATTCACAAGGGAAAGTTAACGCGGCTCTGCAGAATATCAATTTCACGAGAACCCGGGGAGACGCACAGGAAAAAAAAAAAAATCCACAAATTGCGGTGTATTGATCCGCCCAGTGTAATCTTCATCAAAGATGAGAGAAGATAGCTTCATTGAGAGCTCTGTCAGAACTCAATTTGCTCTCTGCTCCATACATGCTGTTGCACGTGAATCGCAAGCTTGATTGTACGGATTGTGAATGTTTGCTCACGTGCTTTAATCCTGTCAATTATTATAAGGAACAAGTTACTTCAACAGGTGATTTTAAAGACAAGTTCTGAATTCATAATTAACATGTGAATGATGCCTTTGAAAAAGACTTCACAAGATCTGCAGAATCTGGTGTTGCCAGCTGGCACCATCTCTCTCATTTAAATCACTAATGCATGGAAGTGATTCACTAATTGCCTCATGAGATGAGGAGTAACTTGATGCCTCCAGATTTAAAGACACAAAGAGATTGTTTATGATTTAAAAAACAATTATATAATATTCAGATAATTACATTATGGCCCTCCCCCTCTTTATCTATATCAAATTAAACAAAAACAGAAGCGCATCCAACTCCTTTAAAATGCTCGTGTTGCTTATGGTTTGTCATGGAATAAATGACGGAGACGACGTTACCAGAGAGTGTCCTTTCTAAAGAGAACTGTAAAATATGTATTTTCCTTCCTTAACTCGGCGGTATCAAGAAGTCCCAGACCTGGGCCGGCTCGTAAACATGTTGCACGAGCAGCTCGCTGATAAGAACGCGATGGCTCTTTGCTGCGATGTGCAGCGTCCACCGAGCTATCGGCCTGCAGAGGTTGTTGAGCAGTCTCTCAAGTCTATTTAAGGAGCACATGATGGTATCACACGTGCACAAAGTACAGTGGAAACAGGTTGGGCTCACCAGCCAAGGCTCCACTGATAAATGTGAAAACGTGTCCATTTTCTGTTTGTTTGGTTCACATTACACGTTTGCTTTGAGTTTTTTGAAAAACCACTCTTCAAAAAGGAAATATCTCCAAACCTAACTGTCATTCTCAGAGGATCCTCAGATGAGGGCTTCCTATTGTTTCCTTATCAATGCTCTCGTTCTGTTCTGTACACTGTCGTTCCAGTAAGGAATGTGGTGCATTTAGCAACTCTTTTTCTCCTTCAGATATCTGTCACAGATAGTTTTACATAACATGTTGCTGAGAAAAGATCAAATCTAACCGACTATCAATGTGTCCTTCTGGTACTTTATATCTTTGCTCTCCACTTAACTAGTGTCAGTTCAACACACCCGTTTGATTCATTTTGCAGCAGTGTGCTCGTCTGATGTGGTGGTGAAAAGTTATAATTACATTATAGGAAATACGGAATATGTTTTTCAATACATGTCGGGCTTTTGCGGCTGCTGAAGCATGTTTTCTAATTAAATATTTATACAAGTCATATTAATCAATGGCTGATACTGGTAGATTGCACAGAATTTCACAAGCGGTGGGTTGAAAATTAAATAAATAAAATGAAAAAGAGGGGAATGGCGGGCGTCTAAGCTAAAAGACTTACGTTCACTGGTTGATTGTAATGTTTTTTTTTTACAATTCTCCTTGTGTATGAAATACTCACAACGAAGCTGCCTGTCATTTGAGGATGTCATCCAACGGATTTTTATGTGAATGTATTACCGCAGGTGAATGTTTCAGACACTGTGAATCCCGTTGCTGCTGAAAATTTAAAAGCATTTATAGACGTTTATTGTTGGCTGACCTCCACTTCTGTGTGTCACATGAGACATTGAATTGAACAATGTGGTGAAAAAAACTGCATGGATTTATTTAATTGAGAGGTGTGATGCATGAGATTAAGATATCGGTTTGCTAGTGTAATTCATATATATACAAATACATACCACATTTAATTTGTTACAAATTGACAGATAAAGACAAATAATACTCATTATGCTTTATATATTGCATTCTAATTTAAACCTACCTGGTTTAAAACGGATGGATTAGGCAACGTAAAAATGTCTCCTCAGATGAACAGTGTGATTGATATCATCATACTTTGCACAAACCAAAACATCAAAAGTATTGAACATTAATCCAATAAAACATTGTACTACAACCGAAATGCCTTTTTCATCATCACATTATTTTTGATTTGCTAATTATCACAAAAAACGTTCACTTCCTGTTTTATTTTGTATGTCATTCTTCACGTGTCCCTCGTTTGTTTGATTTTCTGTCTTTTTGGTCGTGCCTCCTTTCAACTGTATTGTGTTACAATGTTTCTACCACCAATCGGCTTGCGGCCTGCTATCATCTCTCATAGTCGAGGGTTTAATTCCGTCCTTGGTGAAAGGAGGGTTTTTTTGTATCCTGTCTCTTGTTGCTGAGTTTTTGGGCTTCCTGATCTGTAAACTCATTCTGCATAAAATGAATTACCTGCATAAATCTGCCTGACTTTTGTGACCTTCACCTGCTGCCACCTATCTGGACTTTGAGAAAAGGCTGTGATGAATGTAAAAAACAAAAAAAACTGTATCATTAAATGCTTGCCTTCTTCATAAGGACATTTTGTGTCTGTTTTAAGTGTGATGATGTTCTCAAGTTAAAAATGTCTAATTTGTAAAGTATATAATCCTTAAGCAAACTTTAATGAGCCCAACGTTTTCAGACGTTCTCAGAAGCTACACAGTGAACTGGTGAAAATTAAGTGCTCATTTAATATAGCATTCATAAATAAAAGGCTTATTACCTTTCCATTGTCCTGTGGATGACATCTGTCACAAATTTTGAAATTGTAAGTCAATTAGTCATCAATAATGTAAATCAAAAGGCTCAGTCTCTTGGCACAACATGTAGTCATTTTACTGCTGAGTAAGGGTACTGTCGGCATCTGGAACATTCTGCTGGGCCCTTTAAAGGACTGATCCTGCCATTATTTATTGCTGTTAAGCTCAATAAACTGAGGATGCACGTGTATGTATTATGGGGAAAGCACAGACGCAAGCACTTTCATATAATAACATTTAGTGCTTTTTTGTGTTTATATTAGTAACATATATAAAAATCACAACTTGTGTGTGTGTAAAAGTTACAGGAAAGGGAAAAAAAACTATTTTCTGATCTTGCACAGGTGAACAAATATCGGTTTTGCTCTACCAATGTCAGCTTGATTGATTCTTGTTTCTAGTGAAGGCAGAAGTGTCTTTGATATAACACATGTGCAAGGCCTTCACTATCACAGCCATTTCCCCATTACCACCATGTGAAGCGCCGTCTACGTTATTTATTCATTCTCACGTCCTTAAGCAGCAAAGCACTCACACAATAAAACATCTGTCTCATCAATCCCTGAAGGTTGCATTTAATGGGAATTTATCTCAGAACTTCTATAGTGGCATTGGAGAATGTTAGGAGACCACTCCTGCTATTATTTATCTAATATTCTCCTGCCATAGACCATTATGCTAAGAGAGATAAATCTCTGTTCTTTCTAAATGACATAATTGCTCCTCCAGGACCTCTCTTGCAAGAGCAGCGGCATGACTTTAACGGAATTAATCAGGTTGGTAATGGGGGCTTCTACTTTGGCCTGATTATGCTTTTAATGTATACTTTAAATGTATGGTACAGGTCTTGCAGAGTAATGCGAGACAATTCTGCTGGGCTTTGTGCGTGTACAACGTGTGCTCAGGTCAGATAAGCAACCAGGAGAGGATCCAGCAGCCCCTGAACGCAACTCATCAGCTGCTGTGGAAAATATTTGGACTATGTTCTCAGGCAATTACACATCATGGCCCCGAATATAGAGGTCGGCAAGGTACGTGAAGATGAAGAAAAAAAGACTGACAATGAGGATGAAGTATGATTTTCAGTGAGAACACATAAGCAAAAATGTCCAAAAATATGTCGACACATTTTTAAATAACCTCCCTCATGATTTGATATATGACAGACTCATTTATGGTCACGATTTCATTGCAAGACTGTTTTATTCTCAATCTTACATCTGATATGTGTGTGTTTCATTAGCATGGGAAAAAATGTGGTGAGTAATTGCGAGACCCTGAACAGTTTGTACTGTTCAGTCAGACGCTGTTGCTCTTGGCTGTTCAAACTTAACTTTTGGGTCAAATGTCCCCTAAAAAACACGCTACCACCCTGTTAATGTAGCCTCAGAGATTGGCCTAATGAGTGGAAATGTTATAATTATATACAATGAATCTCTTAACAATCATGAGAAATGTTAGAAAGTTGAAAGATTAAGTTTAATATCTTTAAATGGTAACCAGGCTACAGTACTGTGGACCGAGTCGTGTGTTTGTGGGCCGTCAGTGTCATTGAGGGCAACTTGCAAAGTTAAAAAAAATAATCTTGTGGTTGGGGATCATCAATAATATTAACATTCATCCCCAGGGAGCCATAAATGTCTTCATCAAGGTGTGTGCCAAGCTATATAGCAGAAAATGATTTCATGGCGTACATAAAAAAGGAATATTCATGTGCATGTGATGTATGAAAGTATAAAGATCCATTGTTTCCTGTCGCTAACTACACACACACTAAATGTACAAACAAATGGGTGCCAAGTCTTCAAGGATGTCATCTGTAGGAGGACTTGGCTCAGTGACACTGATGTTTACGCTGGGGAAACTTTAGTAATTAACGCTTTAGTAACAAAGCGTGTAGAACCGTTGTAAAACACTGTGGAATTCGCTCCCAGTTGTCCGTTATACACACATCCAGCAAGAGAAAGCAACCTAATAGACTTACATTTTACTGCAGACATGTTCTCCAGGCAAACACTGCAATAAAGAAAGCGATAACTAATATAAAAGTAAAACTAATCCCTCTTTGCTACATTGCAGCTTCAAATATGTATTGGAGATGAAACTCGTTTTGCCATTTGGACCCTTAAGCTCTGCTCCTAAAACATAACTTCTCAATGTTTCCTCTTGTTTCAAGCTCCCTGATGTTAATATTGTGTGCCAAAAAGGTACAAAAATGTGATTTCTTTCCCCGGTGCTGGGTATATTGATCTGCAGCATGAATGGCTTTGGAACTGATGTGCTTTGGATCCTGAGCTCTGCTGGCGCCGCCTGAGCACCTAATACATCTTTATTAAAGCACTCTGTCCTCCTCGTCCTCGGCTGCTCTGCTGCCGTGTCAGAGGTTTAGTTTTTTCTTCTTTCCTCAATCTTTTTGACCACAGAATGAAAGTGTAATCATTCAAAAAGCTTTAAAACTGATGACTAATGTATACTGACTAAATATACATTTTCCAGAAAATTGCTAGTGTGTGTATGGAACTGATGTTATATTTCATACATATTTGCAAAGTAACTATTAATATTAACTTGAATAATAATAATATTAACTCATATATATATATATATATATATATATATATATCAATTTAAAACTGAAACCTTGAAAATTGCAAATACAAGTCTCGCTTTGCTCATTTACGGATAACCCGTCTCCCTTCCATTCATTTTGAAGTCAATAAATTACTGAGTGAATGTTTAAATATCTCTCGACGGACATGGCACCAATGTTAAGCATATATTTAAATTGGTATTAACAAATAACGTAGACAGAACGCGAGGAAGCTGATTCGTGGCTGTTTGATCATTTTTACATGGGCTATTAACTTAACTCATCTATAATTAACTTTTTCCCCACTATGAAATGGGTTTCAATTATTACTTATATGGTTTTAATCCTGGTGAGCCGAAATAAACAAAACACCACTTTTGTTTTTCCGTGGGAGATTGCAGTGGAAAAGTAGTAAAACACATTTTCTCAGCACTAAATGCATTTCTGCTCTTTTGGTGTGTGAAGCTGTGCATTGTTCTTACTCAGCAAGACAAACAAGTACCAGAAAGTTGAAGCCAACGTACTCAAAACCCTCCAGCAGAACAGAAACTACAGAGTTTTTCCACGATGATTACTGTTTCACAGCAATTATTACAAAATAGTTTTGTAGATTACACATGCACTGATTATTGTTAGTATCGGGCTGCTGATTTTTTTTTCAGAATTCAGTCACTTCAACAGGGAGGATGGCGTCATGGCACAGATGTCGGTGTTGATCCGGGGATGTAACTAGTCAGATCAGACTGTACAATGTGTATGTTTAAATGAGAACAAAGCGCCATTATAACGTACATTATAGCAAATATGTTTGGAACTTAACTTAACTTAATAAAATCACCCTACCTCTAACCCTAACCCCCCTAATTATTGTGAATATAACTTTATAGTCTCGGTTGCTGGCTTTATGTCTTTTTAAATACAGCAGCAACAATGGTCCAATTTAGATCAGATGATGCGGCTGAACTTAACTCCACCTTCAAGTTGGATCTTTGGGGGGGTGTCACGTTGACCAAGTCCACTTCTTATATATAATCCACGCTATCAGCGTATATCAATAAACCAGTATTATTAATCTTTTTGCCAGCCATGAGGTCACTGATTCACTGCTTTATTCATTTACTGACTCCACAGCAACTTTAATATCACTCATGAGCACTTGGCGACTGAGGCGCTTTTTTAAGCGGTTGAAGATGAAGCAACTTAGTTAGAAGAGCTGATACCAATATATTTGTCTTGAAATAAGTAGAGGGGACGAGCCGTTTCGCATCAATTTATGATCATGATTCATGATTCAGACACCAAAGACCATCAGCAAAAATAAATAAATATACACAGTTCTCCGTCGCTCTGTGGAAAAAAAGGCACAAAAAGAGAGTCTGATCCTCGTCAATGGTGAAAACAAGCTCCTGTTGCTTGTGAGTGAGCAAAACACAAAGAGGAAATATCACACTTACACTGAGCACCTGGCTTCATCTTTGGATGTTATATAAAAGGAAAAGCGTCATTCAATAACGTGTTTTTTTGATCATACATGATTCATAACATGTTCCATTTCATCCCCTAAGGAAACGATCCTTCATCGAAACCACAATAATGTAACCGTCTGTCCTTTTTATCACCACCTGCTAATGACTATCAGGTGTTTGTCATCCTTCCCGCAGTGAGTGTGATGTGAAGCCTGCTGTCTCACTTCTACCCGGTGTGACTTCCTCAGAGAATGTCGTCTTTGCTCAGCTAATGAATTCAATGTCAAGAATCATATCCTGAGAATAATCTGACTCTTTTCTAGGGGAAATATATATTTTTTTGTTTCTACTTTTTACTTCCAATTATTTATAATTACTCACACATACGTACAAAACAGTTCTCTCCTCTGAGATTGTTAAAGAACACAGCGGAGCCTCTCCCGCGTTTTCACCCGTTGAGTTTGCTGCCAATTTGAGCCGCCGTAGAAGGTTTCTTGTGGAGTTCATGTCCTCTTCCGGTGCAGTTTTAGTCAGCCTACAATTCTTTGTTGACATTCCCTGTCACTCAGTGGAGTTTTAAGAAGGATTTCTGGAGAAGTTAGGGTCAAGGCTCGTTTTCCCGTGAAGAAGACACGTGTCTGTGAACATTTTCCATTAGTCATAGTGCAAGATTTAAGAATTAAGGATCCAGTTTTTCAAAAGAACTTCAAAGGAAATTTCCAAACAAATACGTCAGCAAATGTTTGTCAATGGTAAAAGCCATTTTTCAACCATCCTACTCCATTCAAACATTTTACAGCTCTGTGCTGCTCTGATGACGGCTTGTTATATCTCCAAAAAACAGGTCACTGAATATGAGAACTGACACTGCTAAAAGAAGGGGAGAGAAAAAGCCTCAAAGCAATAAAGATGGCAAACATGTATTTACTATATGTAACTGCCCTCAATGCATGTTTGTGGTGCATGTTTGTGGTATAAGAACGACCAAATTTTCGGCATCGGTTTCGTTAGTTACAATAGAACAAAAGTATCGTAGGTATCAAAATGTCAACGGAGGCTCCACTGCATGTTTTTTACGTGGCACTTTACCCGCTCATTGGCGCGTCACGACTCATTCAACTCCAGGTGGAATCAGAAACTAAAGTTTGTTTTACAGCACAACTATTTATGTGCTTGTATTATCGAGACTGAGACTGTCTGGCAGCAAAATGCACGGATTGATAACAACTTTCCAAGACACACAGGCAGAGGCTGGACCAGTACGGTCAAATTAAGGTCATATTTTTCCATGAAGTTGTACGACAATAGAATATTGAACAGGAGCAGTGCGCCTGCTGTCCAGTAGCCCACCATATAACTGCTGTTTGACGCTCATCCGATTTAAATGTCCATGAATATCACCTTCAGGGAATAAAGAACCCCCGAATGGCTTTCGCGATCCTGTGTTTTCTCTAACCCTGTTTATCATGCCAGAAAAACATTTATTAATATCTCCATTAGCCCTATTCCACCTCTGTGCTACTAGCACCTGAAAGAACAAGCGCCACACAACTAAAGACCTGATTGGCTGAAGAAAATGACAATCTGTTGAATCTGATTGGATAAAAGCTCTGTTTAAAACAAAGCTCCACTGGAGGTATCGCTGCAGGCTGGAAGCAGAGCAACAAAAGAAGACTGGAGCTGTGAAATGCGAGAACCAGCTAATAGAAAAAATAATTACAATACATATAGTGTATTCATTAAAAGCAGAGAAGGCTTAGCTGGCCCTGACAAAACCCTTCATGTGTGTCACTTCTCTGACGGCGAGGGACAACCCCCAGCTGAGTTGTAGCCAGAAGTGCACCACAGGTGGGAAACGTATAATTCGAACAAGAAGTTAACAAATGAAACGACAAATTAGCTCCTTAGTCCAATGCGATATAAGGCAACAACCACAGTGCGATTTCTGATCCCACGCCACTATGGTTACATCTCTGTCATATTCAAACACAGAAACATCTTGGTTTTAGGAGAGATTGCAGCTTGAGTTGGAATAACAACATGGTTATAATGTGATGAACAAAGCATAGGCTAAAAGAATCAAAGAGCAAGTCTAGAAAGCGTGAAATGAGCAGCAGTCTCCCACATTTTCAGTCCAACGTTTGCTGACGATTTAATCAACCTGACCTTCTGCAGATTTAGCGGCTTCATAGCGTTAGTTCCTGCTCTCAGGTTTTGTCGGTGCAGGCGCACACAAACCAAGCAGCTGCAGCATAGCGGGACATTGAGCTTCTGTCAGTTCAACCCATGTGTTATGTTCATTGTTGTGTACCAAATTTTCTTCTGCTGTTAAAATTGAATTACCCTCTGCATAAAGGAATTACTCGACTGTGGTTTCAGCGGAGGGAATAGGAAAATTGATCTTCTTGATGAATGTTTTTGCCTGGGAGACATATGAAAATAAAAGAGTGGGATCAATTACAGCAGCTCCGCTGTGGCAACAAACCAACCTACTCCCCATCTTTATATAGATGCCATATTCAAACGATCTTTTAAACACAATCAAGCTAATCAATGACAAACATTCCTGTCAAAGGGTTTATTGATGCATTGGTATTATGACTAAAAAGGCTCAAACTGATTCATGCATTTCATTACATTACATTACAGGTCATTTAGCAGACGCTTTTATCCAAAGCGACTTACATTACACTTTAAACCCATGGCTTTTTCACATTTTGCCAGGGGAGCAATTAGGGGTTAGGTGTCTTGCTCAGGGACACTTCAACATGGAACATGGGGCAGCTTGGAATTGAACCACCAACCTTGTGCTTCCCAGCACACCTTCTCTAACCCCTGCGCCACGACGACATTTCCAAGAAAAACTGTTAAATCATGGATGCCGCAACATTTACAATTTGTCAAACACAAACACGTGAACAGAAGTTAAACTAATGTTAATCTAATGGACAATTGTAGAGCTCTTAGAGGACACCAGGGAGGTTGAGCTCATCCTACTCATCTCTTAGTTGGTCCCTCCGGGTTCTGGCTGTTGCGTTCGTGTGCGGACATTAACTCACAATACAGACAATTTCCCGCCAAAGAAAGTGTTATTTTGTTAATGATATTTGTCTGGACTCCTGTTTGACGAAAGCGGCACGTCCTCCTTTATTTATTTGTATTACTTCCTTGAATTGGGAAAAACACTTAATGTGAGACGTGTTTATCATATCCTGTTTGAATGTTTCCCTTCGAGCAAAAAACAACGATCTTATCTCAGGCAGCAGAAGTCACCTCTTTTTCCGGCGGTCTGCACCAAAGGTGGAAGCCCACATCTCTCATTACATGTATCACTGCCAAAAGGGCATAATGGCTCCCAGGAGTATTTATTACAGAAATTGCCTCTACTCTAATGAAAGCAAACCGGGCCAGAGTATAATAATTCCATTTAAATAGCGGGTTGCGCGATAGAATATGAAATTTAGTTTATGAAAGAGCTGCCTTGACTATGCAGGTCACATATGCTGGTTCCAAAACACTGAAACCTCAAGGAAAATATTTGGTCAAATCTCTCATCCCTCATCAACATCCCTCAACCTCTTCTGATCACGACTTCATTGACATAAACTGGGGCCTGAACAAAAGTAAGATGACTTAACTCTTATTTGACGTTTGACATAAAAATAAATCGCTTTTAGTGACGTAGCAATAGACACAATGTATCTGTTGAGATTTAAGAGGTTTATTGGTCATAACTAAGGTTTTAGCAATAATTTTACAATTTTCTGAGTTTCCTGGCATCCCGATCATATTTTGTGGTTGTTTGACAGATTTTAATATAGTTTTAGCGACGGACATATATTTACATTCAGCACGTTTATGATCTATTGAACGTACAGTATAATACATAAAGTGAGTAACACCACAAACTGAACATTCCGTCACAGATTCATGCCTGAATGATGTAAAAACGTCTTTCAGGCATGTTGATGCTTGTGACGTCCCTTGTTTCCGACGAGCACAAGCTGCTGACATGTTTTCAGCAGATGCTCGATTTGTCCTGGAATATTACCACGTAAGAGCGACATGATTTAGGTGTATCATAGCCAATATTTTGACACAGTGACATTTACCAAAACCAGTAATAAAGAATCTAATTACATTCTTGTGACAATATTCTCTTCACATGAGATTGTTGTGGATCTGGTTCAGCATTTTCCTTTGTTGAGCTTGGTCTGGGACAAAACTATAATAAGGATAAATGAAGCAGTGGTTTAGAGGCAGCTGCATTGAAAGTGGAATAATTGTGTGAAGGGTAGGTTAGGGTGATTGTGTGCAAAACTTTGCACTGAAAGAACCTTGTTTTAAAATGACTACTCTTTTGCAAAAATAAATAAAATCCCCTCGTTTCACTCATCAGTGAGGACAACGGACTGCATATATTCCTCTAATGCTTTTATCAATGTCTCACACCAGTTGAGATACGTTTTATAAAAACCAAAAAACCCTTGTGGACTCTTTAGGGTGTGAAGGGAGTAACACTCATCTACCTTACTTATAAATATAGAAACAGTTCATTTGTGGTTCACACAGATGTGTGCTATAGGGATATAAGAATATATATCAGTGGTTCTCAAAGAGGAAGAAAAATGTCCAACAAAGTTCTACATGTTGAATGTTGATTGACATGACATGTAGTGACTCCTCCATATGCTTCTTCAAATAGTGAAAACAAAATTACACTTTCAAGTAAAACATGTCCAACCATCTTGTTAGAAAAATGCAAATAAAGTTCTATCTGCAAAAAATAACAAATATTTTGCAGGAAAATAGTTTATTGTGGCTCCAATGAACCCGTTTTGCAATGAACAATAAAGTGCAACCTGTGTTTACATGTTGAACCTGGTCAAAATAAAATGAATACAGGTATGAACTTAGATCTAGTATTTTGTTTTGTGAGAGGCAACAACTCTGTCTGCCTTTCACCTGTAATATTGGAAGTCCTCAATGTAGTTATTTTCCTTCATCCTGTCACCTGATCACCGGTAATGCCAACTGCAATACCATTTACAACCCACAGTTTGAGAAACGCAGATATACATGAGCACAATTGTATATCAAACTGTGGGCAGACTATGTTGATAATTTATAGAGTTGCCTCACAAGCAGTCGGACACTGGTTAGTCGGAGAGGGACAGGCAGACAGCCAACCCTAATGGAAGCATGAAGGTACACATTATCCAGGAAACTGATGATTTCTGTACACTTAGTGCCACTAACTGTTAAATAAACACAGCTGTAACTCTGCAAGTGCCGAGATACGACAAAAGGTCTACATTGTACAGGCAACAAGGTCATGAATTGTGATTCTGAGCACTTTTCATAGTTTTTATCTGAGTTGTTCTGTTGACAAGCTCAACTAGTGCTGTGAAATGAGCTGTTGACACATCAAACATAAATGAGTCAATTCAGGACACATGATAACCAAAGTGGCATGTAATATTTGGTTTAAGTTACTTAAAAATAAATAAAATGGATTACATTGCAAGTAAGGACTAAATACATAAGTAATAATAGCAAGGACAAAATAAATGTAATCAAGTAAAACTAACTTAATCATGACCGATATGTGGAAATGTGAACGCTTTCTCCTTGTAAATAATGTTTGTGTACATATTTGTAACTTGTTCATTACATTTGAATCAAAGCTTAATATTATTATTTTATAATCTGTAGGTAGTTCACAGAACAGTTCCTGCTCGTGTTTCTCAGCTTGTTCCGCTTGCGTACCTTACTTAACTTAAATCATTTAATCCATGTTTTCCACACACTTGCACAACAACATTTTATTTCCCATCATAAAAATGATGACAATACTTAGATTCCTTCCAGGGACCGACTCTCCCACCAACGACCTGACTATTACAACTCCGTCACGTCCCTCACTGCACACTACAGCATCAACACAAGCCCTTTACTTACAACACTTGATGATGGAACTTACTTTATAGTCAAGCTTTCTTGATTCTTGTTGTTCTGGATCTGTGCCCTCTTGGTTGAATGCACCTGTTGTAAGTAGCTTTGGATAAAAGCCTCAGCTAAATGAAAAATGTCAAATGTCCGACACTGTACTTTACAAATAGAATAATTTACTGATAATTTTACTGATAACATTTTCCTAGAACTATAAGCTTAATCGTTTTATTTTTAAATAAATGTCAACCCACTGTCATCTCATGCTGCTATTTATTTAACAACACACTTTTTTATTGTTCACGTAACACCATTTGTCATGAAAAACATGTATTACCGGCATTCACACAGGGTGAAACCTCTCACTTCAAGAGGGCGGATATTTGCCACTGGGAATTGAACCCTGCTGTTCTTGTTGAATTGTTGAACTACTTTCCTCTCATCATGGTACCACAGAAGAATGTTGGCAATTGCTCACATGGTGAATTACTACTTCACTCAGCTGGCTCTCTCCTGACAGACAAGAAAGGTCAGCATGAAATGTAGAAATAAAAATGTGTTGCTATCTGAACCTGCACATTAATAGGAGGATAACACAAAGGACCACAATGTGTAAAGCAAAATGCAAAAAGATATTTGGATGTTTGTGACAGATGGAGGGCAAGTCGGAAGCGAGCAGCTTTATAAACATGGTTACTTATTACACATCCAATAAATCAGCTTTTTGATGAGCTAATGGCTTGCCATCCATTTGGAAATGGACTCCGGTCATGCAACAAAACAATTTCTGTTATCTCAATTGTTGGTTTTATTGTTTAAGGAGCAGCATGAGCAAAGAGATTTCCTGTGGCAAAACGTTTACAGTTGCTAAATGCAAAAGTTGCATGCTTATTTACTCAAAATGGCAATGCTAACATGTACTATGACGACGTGTTTAACGTCTTAATTTAGCATTTTTAGTTCTCCAAGTATTTAGTCATGAACTAAGGTATTATCAAAATATAATGTTATTGTAATTACTGCTTGGAAAACATATCTATATTTAATTAATTTCTTGGCAATGTTGCAATGTAACAATTGTAAATGGTTAGAATGATTGGGAAACATCTATTTTATGACGATATATTATTTGGTTGTTTTGTCTTTGAGCTTTGTGGGGCTATTTGTTTAATTGAATCTAGCATGTAATGAATTGTACACTTAGTATACAGTTATAATTAGACTATATTTTAACAGCTGGTATGTGTGTTTTTGGTCTTGCACCCTTGACAAAAACATTGAAACCATGAAGTTGGAAGTTGTGGCTGACATCTGAGAGGTGGAATAAAGGAAATATCTGTTCCAGGGATCCGCAGAGGATCATATAATCAATATTCCACAATGAGACATTGTGTGAAGGGGAAAAGCAGTGGTTCACATTGAATCAGCTACACACGAGTCTGAACTGAACAAAACCAACTGGCTTCAACGTGACCAACATTCCTGACTGAACGTTAATTGACCAGTGAGATTGTATAGCAGCCAAGAAATGTTTCTTTCCGCTTTTCAAGCCAGCATGGTGATTGAAATCGTAAATAATCCGGTAGCCAACACACCTCTCTAATCCATGAGGTACGTATTTGGGGCTGGTGAAAACAGTTGGTTGTCAAATCTTTGTTTTCATACTCAGTCACAGAAAAATGTTCTTCAAATCTCCATGGATAGAATAATAAATAAACCAACCACCGCCTCGCATCAGTTTTAATCAGTACAGACCTTTCATCGGTCCCGAAGATGTCTGCAGAGCACTAATGCCCTGACACCACAAAGTGCCGGACTGCGTAAGCCCTAGATTGCTTTGCAGGGAGAAAAGCCATGGTCCATGGCCAGCTACTCGCTGAACAACTAAAAGTAGTTTTTTTTACTGGAAATCCTCCAGAGAGAATGATCTTCTCTGCTCAGCTGTTTTTGTAGGATTTTTTATGTGGGAAAATTCAACAGTTTCAATATTATATTTTCCAGAGTAGGAAAACGTGACTGGAATCTTAACCCAATTACTGCAGGAAGATCAGAAAAGTGGGACTATTTACGGACATTTACATCAGCTTGTCTAAGCCGAATGTCGTATTTTGGCTATTCATATGGAATGGGATTCATTGGAGCAACTACAACAATAAATAAATGCAGGTCGGTATATAAATTATGCTCCGGAATTGCAATAAAATGGCTTTTGCACATTAGCGTCGATTGTCGTTGTGACCAGAGGGCAGGTTTCTGATCACAGCTTGATTACAGGTCGGTATAAGACCGTGAGTTACTCACGTGTTTCAGTAAATCATAAACCAATTACATTAAAACAGACGGCCAGTTCGGTGCATTGCCTTTGGTTATTGTGTTACTATTATTACTATATAACCCCTGCTGTTGCTGCCTCAGCAATCTCATTCCCTCAAAGATGTCGGCGTCTATACTAAATAAATAAATACATCGGAAGAATAAATAAATAAGCAGCAGTATAACTGCACCATGTACAATAGATTTTATACAGTGGCATGTGAAAACAAAATGTTTAAGCCTCATCTCGGCTAAGAAACTGTGAGGGGTCAGGACTTCGACTCAGGTGCAGAGCAATAAGGCAACAGAAAATTCTTTCCAGGTTTGGAATTTTTTACTAGGAGAGTAAACTAATGCAAAACAAAGGGGGCACAGGCAAAGGCGGAATCCACACGCTCTTGTAGAAAACAAAAAGGAAGAGAGCCTGGCAACAAAGTAGAAACAAGATTACAAAAACAGCACTGGGAATTTAACAACAAACATGTACCTCTAGGAACGACAAAAGATAACCTGACACAGACAAGTGGGGAACTGAGGCTTAAATACAGGTGGGGGTGATTACAAACTAAACTCAGCTGGGGGGGGAAACTAGATACAGGAAGTGCCGTGGTTACAAAAATAAAACAGGAAGTTAATCTTCAGTCTCTTTGAGTCGTCACAGAAACATGTACACACTGTACACTCAGCAACCACCAGTAAAATAAACTATTGTGAATCTTCTCATCCTTAATTTTTTGTAGCTCTTGATATTTCAAGGTGGCTTGTGTTATATCTGAATTTAAAGTCAATCCGTAAAAGGTCTCATGCTCCCGACCTGAGACTGAACTGAATTGCAATGAGCCTATACTGAACCAAATAGGAGCTGACTGGAATAGCTTCTACAAATCACAGCTGAATCAGATAATAGCAGAATGTACTATGTACTATACTGTAAAACCAAGGAGTGCTTTCATTTGACCGAATGCATTGGAACACTTCCAACAGAAACTAGAATGTTCACTGCAATGACTTCTAGTCTCTTGGTCAGGGAAACTGTTAAACACATTTACTTCTATATCTGTCTATAGCTATAAAGCAAACAATTGTGTCTAAAAATGTACAAGACGGAAGATGATAATTTTGTAGCGTTGATCACATATTAACATCTTTGTACAAGGTAGATAAGGTAGAACAAGAATGTCAGAAATCACAGATCACAACTAAACTAACTCACAGCTAATAGAGAGAAAGGAAGTTCTTTTTGTCAGCATTTTAATAGAATTCTTTGATAGTTTTGGATTACATTTTTCTAATTGAGGCTTAAAGGGAAACTTAAAATCATACTTGTGATATTTGTACGGATGAAGGTAAACGAAAAAATGTGTATTGGTGAAATACTCCTTTAACATATATGAAACATCAGCTGTGCTTCTAAAAAGGTATTTGTGAAACTTTTATCCCATATGTCCAACCGTCTTGACAGTCCACACAGTTTCTTTAACCAAACCTCCAGCTTTGTTCTTATTGACACGTGTCTTTAGGTGGACAATGCTGCATGTGTTTGCATGGCTCACGCTCTGTTTTAACTGTACCATGTAGAGACCTTGAGGTTTACTAACTGCTTGGTTAAGTTGATGCCTGTCCAAATCACATGCTGCAGATCCATAATCAATGGTGACACTAATGACTGTAGTAGGGATTTATGCTTCTTCCCCAGGAATAAAAAAACCTGCAACCACAACAGATGGAGTTGCGGTACTGCTGCCAGGGGAAAATAGAGGTCTTGTTTAAACACATTAGACTAAGGCTGAAACCTTGAATATTTGACTACTCGCTACACAGACGCGTTCATTAACTCATCAATATCAATGTTCCTCATCCTGACCCATTTCTACCAGATGGCTTCAATCAGTCAAGCCAGGACCAGATGAATGCCATGCACGTTTCACTGGCTTCACTGATGATGGGTGTTTTTGCTCAGTTAAAAGCTGCCTGCAAATAATGTAGTCAAACATGTTCTTAATATTTGATCCTTGTCATTGATCTTAACCGTGGGCCTCACAGCTGTCTGGACACCCTCGGTAGCTGGTAAGGGTACGCGGGTGATGACTTTGTCTTTCATTGGACCATAGGTCGGACCTCTGTACGCAGTTTGGGTTTTGCAGCATTTGTACATCTGAGGCAAAATGAAATAAGATTGATTTGAGAAAAAAAGGCGTATTTGACAAAATCAAATGACTACAAAGTCTAAACTACTACAAGGATTTAAGATGCTAAATTTAACATTCAGGATCATGTGATTGTCTTTGTTTCTTTTATCTTGTATGTCACATCCACTGAGAAATGTTTTAACACACAATACACCGTGGACAGAATAGTGCATCAAGGTGACTACGATGGCTTCATCTAAATTTTTAATACGTTTTATTGAAGGAAGACTAAGACTAATTAATTAAGAAGGAACATGCAATACTTGATTATGATAATGTGCTCCCCTTTCCTCAGATCTTTTGACAAAAAAATTGCCATGAACAATCGGCTGATTTGTACCATGACAAACTCTCCGCCTTTGCACCGCTCATGCACATGCCGGTAGCGTAATGGCATCACTATTAATGACATCGTACATATGTGTTTTCAAAGATTGTCGGTAATGCAAATTAAAAATTAATGAAGCATCTTTCATTGTTGTAACATTTTTTCATATACGTTTTTTTTTTTTCATAATGCTAATGCATGAGCTACAGCTCTTTATGAAACTAAAATTGATCGACATCAGGTTGATGTAGATGTGACCCAAAGATACTCAACGCACAGACTAGGGATCAACTGGAACTACAGACTTCTATACCGAAGATATATACTTTATTTTAAATTAGAAGGCTTGTCCCCAGTCAACAGTGGGTTCAAATAAAAGGCCGGAATAAAGGGATAAAAAAGGGATGAAGTAAATGATCAAGTAAATATATGAATCCAAAATCTCACCTAGAGAGGTGCTAAAACTAGATTCAAAAGCATTTTTACAAATTCAACACCAGTGCAGATCTGTCTGTTGTAGTAAAAAGCCTTATAACTCATACGGTCAAATAATCTGGGTTTATGTTGCTGACTCAATTCTAAGCAGCCGGAGCCTCAGTGCGGCACTTTCACCCTCCTGTCACAGCCGTTTTTAATTGTCTACTCTAAATGTCAACTTACGTTTAAGTATCTGCACACAGAAAAGGAAATGCAAAAATGAAATGGTCATCGACTTAATTCTTCCAATAAGTCAGACACACTCGACACCTCGCTGCATAAAAGTGCACATCGCGTCTTGTATTGGTAAAGAGTTTTGGTAAATCGTGAGATGCAGAATTGTCAAGTATGAAGATTATTTCAAGGGATAACTGGCTGAATACTTGATTTGTCAAACGGACACACAAGGCCGGGTTTGCAGTTTGCATGAAATTTGTGCACGTCTTCAAATGGTACGTCTGCCTTGCATATGCATTTATACAACCTTTACTCAATAAGGTCGAGTGTCTCATTGTAAAAGAAACCTGAGTGCAGAAAAATTGAACAGTACAGTTGCAGTGCAGATGTTAAATATAGATGTAATAACTACAAAGTAAATATGAGGCAATAATTAACAACACAATATCTGATCACAGTCACTTAAACAAATAATGGAATTCATGTCTGAATGAATTTGTGAAATGTGCATATGATATTTACATCCGAATGAACACATTCACACCTCCACCTTGTTAGCACTGCTCTGTCTTCCTCTCTATTAGAAATCCCATCACCTCATATTCTTTGATGTTTTTTCCTCTCCGGCTTCCTCACACCAAACATCCAACATTTTGATCTACTTTGGCTTAGATAATGTTTATGTGTGTCTTTTCCCGTAGAGATTTTATGGGGTACTAACACTTCAAAGGACTTCAGGCCATAATAAATTTGCAGCCTCTCTCATCAGCAGATGGAAATGCGACAGGCCTGAGAGTGTGAGAGCAGGTGTGTGTCTCATGTCCTCCAGAACACTTCTTATCTGCCAACACAGATGTTTCAGGAGGACCAGTGACTTGCAAACATCAAACGGATCCCATTTTCAATGTCACTTGTGCAGAAAGTCGATAAACAGAGACAAAGGATTCATTTTGGATAATGTCTGTAGATAGTGTAGTGATAAACTTTGATTACTTTTGTATTGAGTCGGTTTCATTACTTAAGTGTGCAGAAGTTAAAATCTTGACTACAAATATGTTCTGCTTTAAAAATCTGGAATCTGAACGGATCATCGTTTCAATCATGTAGAGTGTAACTCCCCCGGTTCTGAAAAGGCAAGGCTATTTTTAGAACTTGCTCTTTCAAATTGAAGCCCTGAATGTGGAATTGTGCCCAGCCGGAAAAGTTTTATGAATAACTTCTTACAAGTCCTTTAAGGCAGAAAAATCAATCAGTAAGTGTCCAGTGTGCTGAGCATTCGCCTCAGCACACAGACAGGAGACACCAATATCAAGCTACGTTATATCCCTGTGCCTTAGTCAGACACAGTCAAGTACAACTACAATATGACATTATATTATAAGGAAAAAGAAGATTAAACACTGCAAAGATCTACTTCCAAAATAGCTGTTATCATTTATTTGCTTTTACAATTTTACCTGTTTTACTCACCAACCAGTTTTCAGGGAAAACTGCAGGTAAAGTTTCATCCCAGACAGGATACCAACCAGTGAACCAAGGCTTAAGGAAGGGGCACAGAGAGGCCACAGATGTAAAGAGACACAATGGGAGAGATTGAAGGGAACAGGGGGAGCAGTGGTTTGTGTGCATGTAAACCTGTGCACTGCACAATGTGCTGTTTGATCTAAATTGGACTTATCCGCTTGTGAGAGCCGGCTATTATGGTTACCATAGTGTGACGCACAGGGGCCTGTTGCATTGGTCCTGCTGGCCTGGTACTTGTTTTAGGTTCTTGGCTCGGTGGCACTGAGGTGCCAGTCACTCTAATTGGTAACACCTGGCTAGTTTTATTTTCATTCAAATTATTATGAATTTTTTACTTCCCCCTAGCATTTTGCACATGCATAGTATTATTAGTGGTATTCTAGGTATTTTACTAGACGATGTGGCAAATAAAATCCTTGAATCCAGAATCTATTCTGCAGATGCATCCAGTTGACGCCACATTTTCTTTCAAAGTGCACCATGTTGGATATGCTGCAATCACTTACAATTAATTAAGGAAAACCCTCTGAGATCCGTTGATTTTTATCAAATGCTGATGTTTGTTGTAATTATTATTTTATGTGCACACTATAACCAAAACTGTCAGAGTTTACCAGTTTACCATTGTCCAAAATAGTTAACACACATTGGATCTATGTTTCCATGATGCTTGCAGCAGGAATCAATAGTCTGTTGAAGCTTTTGAGTGTAGTCTTCTGAGATTGCAGATTCAGGTGCTGCGATGGGCTCTTACATGGACGTGTCCGGCAATTTGCTTGTAGTGAAAAAACAATTTTTGTCCTTGTGCATTGTTTACCAAAAATAAGGGACTCTGGGATTATGTTCTTGCTCGGATATGGAACAAAGCTCACATATTTTTACATATTCCTAAAATGCAGGACTCATTGTCTGTCCAATGTCTGGGGAACACAATTTGTGCATCAAAGCTGAGCGTCAGGATCCTTTCACAAAACCATCACCAAGGAGAATGTGTCTTTGGAGTACCAAAATGTTTTAGAGACATATTAGAACAAAAGATCCTCTCATGGTCTGGTTAAATAAGAAGGAACAAGGTAATCTTGTTATGTTCAATGCTGAATAAACATAAGCATAAAACATGAACACAGTGAAAAACAGACCATCAAGAAAAACCCAAAAGTGCTGTTCCTAAGCCTACTTTAGAATAGAATAAAGGCTGTATTAGAGTGGCAAGCGTTGAAGCACAAAGAATAATGATTGGTAAAGCAAAATGCTAAGGTACATCGGGAACCCTCAGTATTATTATCAATGAATGGGAAATATAAAGAAGCATTTGTAACCCTTTTTACCGTGCACGCTGGCAGTGCTGAATGTGTACAATCAATGTGTACAATCAACCTCAGAAACTATTTTAAAATTGAAAACATGAAATTCAAGTGCTTTGCTTGAATGCCATGCAGTGCTTTTTATTCTCCTTTTATGACAAACAGCTAAAGCTCATTCGAGAATTATAAACCAACAGTCCAACAGTTATTGATATTCGCTAACTGCACCTTTTTAGAGACACTCAGAGTTTTCCTCCGATTCAACAGAACATTAATTGTGTCTTTGCCTCAGTTTGACTCTTACTGTTAGTGGGGCCGAATGGGATGTTTTTATTTTTATGATTTTCATAATGAATTTCCTACAGAAAGAAGACAAGCACTTCTGTGAGACCAATGAAACAGCAGATAGAGACGGAGAGAAAACCTAATCTGCTCTGTATGTTCTCTCGACAACTCGACACACCTCGGAGTATAAATAATTGACACAAAACCTCCTTTCGACAGTGTCCGGGGCAGCGGAAATATTCCCGCCAGTTCAATCTGTTGAAAAATTCATCTCGTCCGTGTTAACATGGACAACTTGTTTCCTTACTGGAAATGTGCTTCTTTCTGCTGGATGATTTGATGGACTTGTGTTGGACCTTGTTGTCTCTATGAGGAGGCTGAGCAAACACATAGAGTATTAATGACATCTGGGAGCATTTATTTGGACGTGCAAATGAACAGATTTTAGCCCCAAGTAAGGAACATGCATATGTAATGACGTATGTAATGACTTTTAGTTGACATGGTGAGAAGTGCAAAAGGTCTCCAATCCATATAGAATAGCGGTCAGACGCATGTGCGTCGCTGCTCAGAACATATTGTCGACTTGCAGCAGAAAACACAGTCTGTTGGTTTTCTTATGCATATGGTGCCTTCAGGTGGGTTAGTTTACTGTGTTCATGGCACGAGTCCAGTGGAACAATCTTTTTATGACGTGTTAAGGGCAATTCTTCTGTTCACGTCATACACTGATGTTCTAAAATGCGAGAGGAGGCGGAAATTAAACAAGGCAACTTTCCCTGAGTTGCCGCTGCTTTTGAATGCAAATTCATCTCATGGCAAGTATTAATGAACTCATACACTATACAGACATAGTCCTCCAAGTGCGTACGTAAGCACAATTTCATTGCCCTTGAGGGTCCGCCTCCCCCCAGCATGCTCCATGAGCTTCAACATTGAAAGCTACGGGGATCAATACCTACTGGAGCAAGGATAGAAAGTGAAAGGTTGTCAGCCCTCTTCTGATGATAGTCAATCTGTCTGGCATTTTAACCTAATTTTATTTTTGATGAAATGGGGTGTTTTTCAAACATTAAAGCGTTTATTTTCAGTGTTGTTGGGTACATTTGATTATATTTTTTGTTCTGCTGGCGCTTAATGGTTTTTCCCTTTCCGGTCTTAACATCATTATTTTTAATGGCAGCAGTATTTCAGCAGACATCTACTGACTGAGTCATACAATACTACAGGAAAACATCCAAAATTTGAAAAAATTGCATTTGCAACTTTCCTCAATTTGCTCACTTCTCTTTATGTTCACTCATATGATCAAAACGTCCAGCTGTTCTTTTCTCAGAACAGCAGCAAAATTGACCAATACTAATTATGATTTCTCACTTTTGAGAAAAGAGCTGATTATGTAAGTATTTCTTTTCACCGTATACTGTTAGGACTTCAGTAAGGCCTTAATTGATTCAGAGATAAAAATAGATATACTCATGAAGCGTTTTCAGCACAAACCTTTGTGTGCACTCAGTGGCTTCTCTATATGCAATCGCACCACCACTCGCACACTGGCCTAGTCGGGAGACCAGGGAGTTTGGTATATTGGTTAGAAGCTTTTTGTAGCTTTGTTTTGACTAAGACTACTATTTAGACTACGTTTCCCCTAAATCTAGTTTGACTGGTTTCGTGGTTACTAAATTGACACATTAGCCAGAGGCATATATTACATTTGGGAGGTTGCCTGGTTTATATAAAATGTTAATGGCTGACATAGACGATCCCGGGAGGTGTAAAATCCATTACATGGTCATAGGTAACAAGGGATGCAGTTTTCAGTGGAGCCCCCCCAAAAAAAAGTTATTGATGATTTTGTCATTAGGACGACAACTAGCTCATTAATCCATCAGCCCAAACTGGGATGTGGCTTATCGACTTGCTACGGTTACGGATTACGCTGCTTGTGTGTTTCTAAAGAGGGATGGATGACAGGAAGCGAGAGACACAGAGACTTCTACTGCAAACTCATTTTAATGGATTCCTCAGTTGCATAAATGACAATTGATCGCAAGTGATTTGTCCCAAATGGAGCGTATTCTTGGGGAGGGATGAGACTATGGGGGAGAGCAGAAGGGGGGAGAGCCTCAGTGAAACGTTTACTCTGCACCTTTTTTTAATCACAAGATCTGACCTGGGGGAAATTTAGCTTTTTCCATCCACCCAAACGCATCATTGGAAACATTTAGGAGAAATACTCCTATAACAGCCTTTAGTTGGTATATATATATATATATATAGAGTAAACATTATTATTGCTCTGAAAAAGACACATGTTTACTAAATACTCACTAATTTATTGGCAAATGTCCTGATTAGTCTCAAACTTGAGGAACAAGATTCTTCTCCTCAGGACCAAACCCATACATGAGAATAATATAAGTCAATATTATGTAAGCAAAAACAAAATATTTCTAGTCAGTATCTTTGAAAGGAGATCTTGTTTGTTAATAAAATGATTTATGGATTATGGATCTGAAAACAGAAGTTGACAGAAGAGACCCATTTGTGACCTTTGACAGTAGACGGCAACATTAGCGTCGCCTGTTTGAGACGGAGACCCTGATGGGATCATCAACACGTTTGTTCGCAGAGGAAACTATGTCAGCTATAATTAAAACATTCTAAATACAGATTACAGCTACAGTTGTACTCAGAGCAGTGATATTGGGAGAATGTTCTAGAGTAAACAAGTGTCATGGCAGGATTATATAACTCAAGATAATTAAATGATTTGTCTTTATTGAAGAGTAAACACCCCATTAACATCCCCTTAATATAGTAAACCCATTTGTAATTAGATTACAAATAATGTTATAATAAAATAGCCATCAAAACAATTCTAATTTAGAAATTGTACAAATTATCCACAGGGAGCAGGATTTGTATTTGGCAAGGGAAAAGTTGTTCGCTGAAAGTTTGATCTCCATCTTTAGAGTGCTGAAAATGGGTACAAAGTGTTGATAGTTGAGGATTTGAGACGTCCGGTAGCTCCGGTCTTCGTACCGACTCAGTCCTCCGCCCCGAGCATGCCCCGTTCATCTCACTTTGTCTTTGGGTGCTATTAAAAGACAACAGGAAAGCAAAAAAAATAATGTTCACTCAACATCTAGCAGACAGTAAAATCCACTCTCCTGCATACGCTGAGGCAAGATGCCTGAGGTGTGAAATCAACAGCTAGTCAACAACAGGTTAACACAGGGGCCTCTGCTACAGAGAAATTTGATCAATAAAACACCACAGACAAAGAATAGTACAGCTACGTACATTTGGTACATGAGCCACTGGAGAGTTTGAAATGATTACAAACAGACACGTCAGTGATTCAAAACCAACCCGAAGAAGAGGACTCTCGTCTATAAATTTAGACCACCTGCCCCAATCTGACCCGCCGTCCATTCCAATGAAATGCTTCACCCATCAGCGGTGCCTTTTTTCCCCCAGACCACAAAGTCATTATAGATATTTGTCTCCATTTAATTTCCATTTGCAGCAGATGGGCAGGAGAGAGATTCAGAGACATTATCTGATTCCTGAGGAGTGGAGGCGCAGCCCGCCATTCAAGAACCCGCTGCATGAGTTGGCAAAAAAAAAAAAAGGTGTTCCAGGAAACTCAAATACCCTGCTGATGGTAATGCAGTTGATAGGTGGAATTAGGGATGAATCCTTCCCCAGCAGGATTGTCATAAACTCAGAAAAAGTCTTTATATGCGAAATGAATTTCGAAACCACGATTCTGTTATTGAGTATCTATTATATTTTTTTTAATAAAAAAAAAAAAAAAAAAAAAAAAAGTTAAGTGGTATTTGCTGAGCAATGTGGAGATGGAAGAAAATGCCCGGGGGACCCCAGACAGCTGCACAGACACAGAGACCTCACAGCGCATGAGGGATTCTGAGTGGATGCTGTGGTGGATCCACCACAGCACTTAATAAAGTTTGCAGTGTGCAACCCCTGCATACTTAACTCAATCTTGGTCTGCTACTCTTCCTGGCCTGGCTCTCCCTAAATGGTTCCCAGGACAATTGCTACTACTTCTTCAGGCGGGATTAGTCCATATTTTGACAGCCATGCGTTATTCTGCACTTTACATCTTGAATGTTTAGTTTGGCGTGTGCCTTGAAAGTAAACAACTATTTTGTCAAGTTTAATTTAAACATTAACAGTGCAACTTGCTGAAAAACATCTATATTCTAGAAGTAACCTCCAAGCAGCAGCATTTCTCAACACCAGACTGAGCCACGTCAAAATACTTATAGTACAACATCAATAAGTTAATATAAAGTGATTATTTATACATGTCCTACTCCTATTTGGTGGATACATTTGGTTTAAGAAGGAAGTCTGATTGTTACATAAACACCCCCCACTCACCCGCCTCCCTCCTCCCTCCAAGGGAACTGGAGCCAAATCTCTAAAAGATTTTTGAAAAACGAATGAATGAGCGGTGTATCCCAATCACTTATGAGAGCGAGATTAAAGTAATTCCAGTTCCCCATGAACTTGGTGTCATAATTTAAACTGTCAATTAGTAAAAGAAACCACATTGGTTTGATGGACGTTACGCAGCTCCTCCAGCTTTGGATGTTACTCACAGCAGCAGCCAGTGCTTGATTCAGATCTTCAATGATGTCTTCCTCGTCCTCCAGACCCACAGAGAGTCGGATGAGTGTGTCACTGATCCCCAGCACAGTCCGCTCTTTTTCCGGCACCGACGCGTGGGTCATAATCGCCCTAAATTACAATAGAAGACAATGCCACTTACATGAGTCATGGACACAGACGCGCCGCTGTTTTAACAGAGATCCGAGCAGACGATGGAAATAGTGTCTTAATTATAGTTAGTCTGCGAGTCGCACAGGGATGTTTTATGCTTGGTGTGTGCTGCCCCCTTGTGGAGCTACTCTGTCATTACATCTTAGGGTCAATCACTGTTGCTAAATGTTATATCTTTAGGTAACAGTAGGGAGGCTGAAGGCCCAGATCAGGGACCAACAGTTTTCCTGAAATGCTCAGAGGATCTTACCCCTATTTGACATGATCATTTTGAATGGACTCCTTATTGGAGGTTGCAGGTAGTTAAACTTATAAAAAAGTAACTTGCTTATGAATAGTGTTCTTAAAAATCCTCTACAATCACACTGGGGCTTCCCAGAATCTGTACTCTTCCCGCCGCTGACCCACCAAAATACCCGTTTCCCAACTCGCAGTCTGACATGTTTAAACTTGCTGTGTTTTTGTTGTCTGTTTTCTTTCAAACAACAAGGAGTTAATAGTTATCAGAGCCAAGGAATTAGGAGGAGTGCACTTTCCCAGAAGCTGTGGGAATCACCTGAACTTGGTCAAGGTCATTTGTCTGGAACAACAGCACAACACAGACGGAGATCACCAGACAGCTGTGCGTACTACGATCAGAATAATTGGATGTGATCTCCTGTTGCTACACAAAATCAGTAAGGCCACATTACAATGGCAGGTTGAGTTGAAGTTGAAGTTTGATAAGACTCATCACACCCAGCTAACAAACTTATTCATTCCCTTCCTTCTCACAAAAGACTGAAAACCAGTAACAGCAGGACATTTGGGTTTCACAACAGCAATTATCCTGAAGCGGTCAACCGCCTACAAAACCATGATCAGCACCGCAGGGCGCTAGGCAGGTTAGATTGCACAACGGTTTAATGTACCTGCAGCACTTCCTCTAGTGGGGGGTTTGAAGTTGCGCCCAATTTCCTTTTAGGTGCTAGTGTTTTACTCATAGTGTTGAATTCCCTTTGATCCATTTGTTTTTATGTGTGTTTTATAGGTTTGGATTTGATCTGAATTGTACTTTAACCAGTGAGACGGACCAAGTTTAAAATGTCGGTCTTTCTCCGTCTACACATTCTCTAAAAATAATACGGAAGTAGTAAAGATTAGATATCTGCATGGATACTTACGGATGTTCTGCTAAACTTTCGTAGCCACCAAGACTCTCAGCTATAGCGAACAACTGAAATAAAGAGACAGAACATAAAATAAACAAGTTGTAAAACTCATCTGTCACAATGGCGATCTAGTCATCTTGTGACAACATGAGCTGAAACTTCATTAAATTGAATTATCTTAAAAAACAGCTTCATGCGGTTCGAAATCACTAAGAAATCACGTTATTGAGGAAAGTCTACGAGGAGACGAAATTGAAAGATTTTGGATGCAGACAAAAACCTTCTTTGAATGGAGTTCAGGTTTATGTCAGTTCGAACGTCTGTAGCACATTCTGATGTTTATGTCAGTTTGAACAGAAACCGATGTTTAAAGATCAAAACTGAAATTCACAACTAGATTACTTTGAGGTTACTGAGGAAGGCGCTGGCGTGCTCAAGTTTCCCCTTAATGTAGAAGGTGATCATCCCCGGACATCCAGTGCATTGTTTCTTCATCACTTCATGCTGGGGGTGAGAGGCCAGGCCTGTGTTGAAAGACAAAACAGTAAAGTGGGGCATCCGAGGACCTTTGTTAACATTTCTTATGGTTTAATGCGTATAATGCGATGGTTGAAATGAAGAAGAAAAAACGGGTTTGCGCGTATAGATAAAACGTTGCATGATTTGGCCGAGTGAAACAGACATGCTATAACAATATGCTGGTGCATATCAAAACTTGTTTGCTGCATTCCAGTGCAGAGAGATCACCTGGGAAAACGACCCGCTCCACCCTGGGATCTGCCTCCAGAAACTTTGCGGCAGCCATGGCGTTCTTGAAATGGCGCTCCATCCGCAGGTGTAGCGTCTTCAGTCCTCGGTTGCACAGGAAGCAGTCGAAGGGAGACGGTACGCAGCCGAGAGCTGGACCAGGACAGGGTCACATGGGGGGGGGGGGGGGGGGGGTAACTTGCTAACTCAGATTTGAATAAAACACCCATCGCGAAAATTGACATTACATCACAATGTAACACGTTGTCATTCCCACTCACCATTTTGCAGAAACTTCAGTCGCTCATACAGATCATCCCGGTTCATTGAGGCCAGACCCATTACCACGTCACTGTGCCCTGACAAATCAAACCAATGCAGGAAAGATTGATCTTTAATACAGTCCGAATGTCAAAGTCATTTGGAGTAGAATGTGCGTCGAGTGGAGTCATTTTTCGAGCTATAAAGAAAATATTGCAGGTTCTGATTGGAATTATAGGATTGACATCATAGTAAAATGGGAAAAATGTACATAGACCTACCGTTCATGTATTTGGTCGCTGAATACATGCAGATATCAGCACCCAAAGCCAAAGGCCGCTAAGAGTGCACGAGACAAACACACAAGTTAATCAATTACTTCTGTCCTGGAAACGGATTCTTTTTAAAAAGCAGTGCAAAACTGTCACCCTCACCTGGAAGTAGGCAGACATGAAGGTGTTGTCCACAACCACCACTATGTCTTTGTTGTATTCATGGACCAACTCAGAACAGGCCTTTATGTCGACAACCTTCATCGTGGGGTTGGTGGGTGTCTCAATCCACACCAGCTACACAAAGAAACAACGTGTCAGCAAACAAATAGCAGGGAGCGGCAACAACGTGGCCAAAATGTGTCACCTCGGAGCCGAGAGACAGCTCACCTGCAGAGTCAAAGACACGCACTAAATGCTGATTCACAGTGACTGCTTCAACTTACGATACAACCAATGAGATCCAAACAGCGTATTGTGTTTGGGTGTGACAAGACAAGACAAAGACGTTGCCACACGAGTAACCAGACTTACTTTGGTGTTGGCCTTCAGCGCCGCCTTGAGCAGCTCTTTCTTTGTAAAGTCAGCGAAAGACACCTCAAGACCACCTTCAGTTGCAATTCTTTGGAAGTAGCGGTTTGTGCCTGGTGCAATTGAGAAACTGAAACTAGGTCAAAATTTCCACGGTTACCCGATTTAAAAAACAAACTAAAGCTACATGCTTTCACGTTCACAGCAAGAAGCTTTTGGTCCAAGTGGGGAAACTGTCAGGTTTTTAATTGCACGTGTAAACAGTCGCAAGCGTTGCATCATTATTTTTTCTACACAGTCATTGTGTAAACAGCGTGTCCCACCTCCGTACACGTCATCCATGCAGACGATTCCGTCACCCGACTTGAGCAAGTGAGTGATGGTTACTGTGGCCGCCAGCCCAGACGCCACCGCAATGCCTGCAGGGGGGGAGTGGGGGGTGGGGGGGGATCCTGGTTATGCATCATCTCAATACAGGAATGAATGTAAAGTAATTTCTCTTTGTGGGAAATATGCCTGTCGCGATTATGTGAGCGTCACTTATAAATTGTCATACTTACAATACTTTGCCCCATCCAAAGCAGCCACGGCCATCTCAAGGCAGTTTCTTGTGGGGTTTCCACTGCGGCTGTATTCATACCCCTGTAATTAAAGCAGAATTAGAAGAGCTGTAATAAGATACTGTGTTTTAAAACACAACATCCATACCGGTCACATGAAGACCCCGCCTTTGTTTCTTTGTTTAAAACGTCTTGGTGTATGAATGCACAAAACTCTTAAGTAATTAGAGCTTGAGCACTTTTTTTTTTTCCCTGAAATTCCCGAAGGTTACCGGGATCATTGCGGTCCTCTTGGAGGGCATTGAAAAGCTTTGGGACATTGTTCCTCAGACAGCAACTCAACCATTATGTGAAATTGTTTTTACTTTACAAACACTTTTGAGGACTTTGTGATGTACGAAAATCCACAAAAACGATACAATGGTGTTCAAAGTTTGAAATGGGTGAGGTGTGCCAAGACGGCTCAATTAATTTAGCGTTTAAACGCCATGTTGACGCCCTTGGTATACTCAAAAATGACCACAGATCTCAAAACCTGTGTTTTACGCCAGCTCAGCTGAGCTGAGCTCCTCTTAGAGGGTTTATCAGATCTCTTTCATTTGTGGTTTGCATATTGCTTTTGTAACTTCGCCCCCCTTCCCTACAATCCACCTGGGGGCGAACAATACACACCTGAAGAACATCTGCATGCCCATGTTGAGAAATAGTCATAGGACAACCTACTGACTACGGGAAGTCATGGAAGGGTGTCACAGGATGGGGTGAAGATCTACCATGACGGTTAATACTGGTGTAATGGGATACACGGCAATATGACGTTTAATACATTGGTGTGGGTTGAGTCATTTGAGGATGAAAGGGCCCCTTTATGCGCTGCTTGCAGCTTAAATGCTCTCTGCATTTGATTGTGACAGCAAAATAGAGTCCAGACTTGTAATGGTAAAACTATTGAAGGCTAACCCATACGAAACCATAATAATTGACAGAAACAAATGGCAGGTCCAAAAGTTAACCTTGGCATTAAAATGCCAAATAGGAGGCAATGGAGAGTCCTTTTTCCAACAAGAGAGGAAAAGTCTCTTTTCCCTTAGACTCCCTTTCGACTGGGGAAGCAGAAGAACACCAGACATGTTGAAAAGTTAAAACGGTGTATGACCGGGGTTGGGCAAAAAAACAATGTTTTGTTGTGTGTAGAATTGCAATTCATACTAATTTTCATACAAAATTTCTGTTTAGTATACAACTCATTATATCCCCAATCTCGCTGTACTTCTATATAATTGCCATGTTGCTGAGATTATTTATTTAGTATGAAGGTAGATTTGTGTCTTTATTATTATTTTCGAGACCAAAGCTTTGTCTCGAACAATAGTTTCATAAGCAAAAATAAATCATTTATTCTGATTTTTACTCACACTTTTTTTTTTAATTTCTTTATGCAAGACATTTGCTCTCGAATCGTGTTTTTTTTTTGTTTGCATAATAAAAGACATAAATCTACCGTCATAATTTAGGGCACCTCCTTGTGCGATTCAACCCCCCGTGCGCCAGCTCCTTATTTAGGCAACCAAGGCGTTCGGCATACGGGCTACTTACGGCGTGGTTTCCTGGTGCGAGCTGCTTAAACGTGGTGGACAGAGAAATCGGCGGCACCACAGCCATTGATTTCCATTGCTCCGGTTCCTGCCCGACGTGAATGGCCTCTGTGGCGAACGATTTATACGCCGTACTGAAGCCGGCGAACAAATCGCTGTGCTCGTCTTGTTTGCGCTTGTGATCCATGGTTATGCGCTCGCACCAGCGTGTGATAACGGGAAACTGGAGGGAGGGGGGGGTGAGAGCGCGTCTACACGGTGTGGAGGGGGAGAGGAAGCGGTTTTTATCTTGTCCTGCGCTCTACGCTTCGCTGCGAGCCAATCAGGGCCCATCAACACGAGAATGAAGGTTCTGATTGGTGGGTCGGCAGGGGCGTCATGGACACGTGACCCTTGTGAGCGCTCGGGCTGCGCGGTAGTGATGCAATAGCGTTTCACGTTGACATTTTCGACATTTTACCTCTCGTTTTATTACAATTTTACTTTATGAACCGAGTTCTAGCGGGCGCTTATTGGAAATGCCACAGAGAACTATCTCAAACGGAACTAGGATGACTTCAAGCTAAAAAATAATGAGCACAACTTGAATGTCTATTTAATTACTGAATACCATAATATGGATATTTTCCCAACCACCACGAACGGTTTTTGTTATGAAAGTACACATTGAATTCCTTGGTGAATAGTTGTTCCTTGTGGTGTACTGTACACGACACAGACGTTTGGCTGTAACTCCAATCTTGAGCAATAGAGGGAGGAAGTGCTCTGTTGACTCATTGGTATTTCTTGAGGCTTTCTTTTGCTTCTCTCGGACCCCCTGCCACTGGCCTTGACCTTATGTGTGTATAAAAGCTCTGCGTTTTGACTGCTCGGAGACGCCATCTCCACAGGGCACTGAAATACGTGCTAGCGCGTTTCACCATCCTGCTTACAAGCAATAAATTGACTTTTACAACTTTGATCATTCATCAAGACTCATCAAGATTAATGAAGTTTTTAAACCTAAAAACGAATTATTCTTTTCTCCCGAAGTAGTTTTATTGAAATATTCCACAACAACTTACTCCAACTTTGGTGGATATTGTGTAATTGATACTTTACCGTAATACACAACAGAGGAGCTGCATAATATTGCGTCCCGTACTATTGTTCCAGATGCATGCATTAAAATATAATACTTCAAGTCAGACAGCGTTGTACACATGAACAGCTGGTGAACAACAAGTGAGCACTCTTCTCATTGTAAACACAAAACAAGTTTATTGTACGGTGGAGACATTTTGTTACAGTAAACGTATTCTTAGGGAAAACTAAATTAGGGGTGGGGGTGCTGCGGGTGTGATCTTCAAAACATTTTGTCATCAAAAGCGCTTTACAACAGTCTATCGGCTCGTGCTTTGTGGTAACCTTTACTGAACTCTCGCGATACTACGAGGCGGAAGCCATCAGCCGAATCATCCGCGCGAGTTAACCGGAGCCGCTTATGTTGTGCAGCCACCGACGACAGTTCAACCCAATTGGAGGACTGTGGAGGGTTTTGTCTTCATAGTCCACCCGTGTTTAGGAAGTCGCTACTTGTTCGTGTTTGCCCGCGTGTGTGTGCGGTTGACACTTAAAGTGCGTGTTTTTCATGTTGTGCGGGGTGTTTACGTGACGACTTCCAACTGGCGAATAGCATCTGATCGCCCCCCGGATGGTCATCGTCAGCGACGACACCCTCTGCTGCCATAACTGTTTAGAAGAAGGAGAAGAAGAAGAAAAAAATGACCGGAGAGAAGATCCGCTCGGTGCGGAAAGATCACAGGCCGAGCAAGGACGAGGATTTACTGGAGCCGGACGAGGAGGCTGCCACCGGGACCTTCACCGCCTCCAAGACGAGCAACAAGAGCCGAGCGAGTAAAATTTTCAGCAACCACAAGTTGATCAAGTCCGCCTCCAGCCAGCAGCACAACCAGCAGATCAACGCCAACACCCACGCGCTGTCAACACCGGACGTCATCGACGACAACAACAAAAACCCCATCATCCCGACCGGAGCGGACTTCCTGGTGCACGAGTGCGTGTTCAGGGGAGATGTCCGACGCCTGTCCTCCCTCATTAGGACGCAGAACATCGCCCAGAAAGATGCCCACGGTGAGTGTGCAGCGGGCCGCTCGTCTCTCTCTTCTCTCCTCACCCCCCTCACCCCGAAGGCACTGCCCCACGATCCAGCGAGTTCAGAGTAGGCGAGGCTTCTCCCGGCCAAGGCCCAAAGATAAAACAGAAACATAAACAAAAACAAAAAACAGCAGGCCAGTAGAGTAAGAATAGATGCTTCGATGCTGCTCCCTCCTGGATCCCTGCGATTCCCAATGTATCACAGTCACAAAACCCCTGCAGAATGAGGTTTTTTTTTATCTTTATGAATGCTCTTTAGAACTTGGTCCCCAGATGTGTTTGACCTTTTTTCCCCCCCACTGATGGTCCCTCTGCTGCACTACAGGGCTCAGATTTCCAGCCTAACAAAAGGACGTGATTGTGTGGCGCCAAGAACACTTGTGCTCACTGTCAGCCCTGGAATGTGGTCTGTATTCAATTCAAAAGCTCTGACATGGTAAAGAAACAAGGCGTCAGAGTGGCAGGAGGGCGGGGTGGGGGGCTGGACGGTTTCCCCCATCTTCTCCAGGGTTTGGGTTGGTGGCCGTCTGTTTGTTTACGCAGTTATTTCATCTTCCTCTGGAAACGGAGGTGTAATGGCGTTAGAACCATCCAATATCTCCAATTAGCTTCAGTTTTTTTGTCTGGTTGAAAAGGCTACAACTAATGATAATTTTATTATTGATTAATCACATATTTTTGATTAATCTGCATTTGCAAAATGTTAAATTATGTTTTTACAGAATACACACAATTCCATTCACCTCCATTGCAATCTCGGCGTCTTTTGTGTGTGTGTGTGTGTGTGTGTGTGTGTGTGGATTTGGGCAGGCCGCAAATAATAGCTCAATGAAGCACATGAGACATCCTTAGCATGTTGAACCCCCTTTTTTAATCTACTTGCTGAGTATTGGTTTTAATTTGGCTGGCTGGTTAAAGACAGTTCCTTGAGTGTGACAGACTCCGAACTCCTGTATTGTAGTTTTACCTGGAATTAGAATGCAGTTTACTTCTGGGGAGCAGTAGGTTAATACAGTATATAATACAAAGGAGGCCAGCAGTGTGCTGGGGTGTCCACTGGACACGGTGGAGGTGGTGGGAGACAGGGGGGTGATGACTAAGCTATCATCCCCGACGAGCAGCACCTCCCATCCCATGGTGGATGCCCTGGAAGCTCCGTACAGCTCCTTCACCCCCCCGGTGTGTGAAGGAGAGGTACCGAAGGTCCTTCCTACCTGGAAGGACCTTCGGTACCTGCTGTCAGGCTGCACAACCAACTGTGCACCCAGTGAACCACAGAACATTAGCAAGAACACTAACATATATGTTCAATAAAAATGACAATGTGCAATATCCACTTGGGTATGCTATGTCTACATATTCATATTTATTTAGGTCTTAGTATATTCAGTTACTGTAATATTTACACCCCTTTTATTTTACTGCTGCCCTTGTGTCCACTACCGTGATCCTGTGAATTTCCCCATTGTGGGACCAATAAAGGAATACCTTATCTTATCTTATATTTCTTCACATGGTAGGAGGACACTCAATGGGCATACTTACCATATCTTTTAGAATTTAGTGGACCCAGCCTCCTAATTTAACCATCTGATTGACCAGGATCTGAGTCACAGCGCTTATCACAGACTGCTGTTTCTTATGGTGATTATCAAAAGCAGCTGACAGATTCTGTTTTTTTTTCTCCTTCAGGAAACACTCCATTGCATCTTGCTGTAATGATGGGAAACAAAGGTGAGTAATACATTAAAGATGCCTCTCTCTATCTGGTCTGCATCCATCTTTATGCTCCTCTATAATTTAATCTCCCTGCTGGTCTGAATTTCTGTTCATGTGTGTTTTTATTTTTGTTTTGCTGCCTTGTGTGTGCATTTGTCTGCACACATAACGTGACATTCGTCACAGATTTGCCACACAAATCCCATCCCAATTTGAGAAATACTGCTTGGTCAAAAATAGAATTACTGAAGATGTTTTATTCTCTTTGTGTGGCCTTCTCTTCTATTTAATATGTGAAAGACAAAAAAACATTTCATCGGTGTGGATTTTGAAAAAGAATGACTCGTCTCGGAGGCTTACGTCTCTTGAGAAAGTGTAACTAGTCGAGTTTTAGAATAACAGTTGGGAGTATAACATGAATATATTTTGGTGTATCAAGTCTTTACATGATTTTGTTCTCCGCTGAAATGCCATGGTTGGACTGAAAGTGTGTGCATAAAATATGAATGCGACGAGACCTCAGAACATGCTATTGAAAAATTAATCACCCCTCTTCTGCAGCTTCTCAGTCAACCATTCAAGCACAGGAGTACTTTGTTGTGCGCATTCCCATTTGTTTATTGTCTCTCATTGGATTTACCATTCGGGTCCAATTCCTGTTGTTGGTGCTGCTGGTGATCGGTAATCCAGTCAGTGGAGTGCCGAAGTTAGGTGGCGCATAGGACACTATGGAATTTATGATGATGATGCTGGTGCTGATGCTGATGTTGCCTGAGCTGCAGTCCTCCAGGGATGCTCGGAGCAGACAGGCTGAGTGTTTGCAGCATGAAGTCATTGTTTGGGTGCGGCGGGTCTGTTGGGATGAGGAGAACAAGGCTCTCTTTTTGCACAGCGTTTGTTTGTTATTTACCAGACTAGTAACGGCAGTGACGTGTTTCTCGTAGCCCGAGCGGACATGTTCATACGTTGTCTTTTTTTTCTGTCGGACCAAACACGCCATGTTAAAGTGATGTAAATCCAATAATTATCACAGGGTTGTCCAATCGATAAAGAAGAAATGCTAATTGATTTAAAGCAATAAGTAATACTAAAACCACACCAGAATCATTGATGATGACTGAATAAACAACAATGGATTTTTCTATTAAAAGAATGCTCTTCTTCTCCGGTTGCTTTCTCAATGATTATTTTTGTCCTGAACAAATTGTCTTCTGTGGAAACTTGCCGGAAATCTAAACTTATTGGACGCTTCTAACTGTGTTTCACACCTAGCTTTGTTTTGATGCCATTTCCCGAGCTGTAAGATAAAAAAGGTTGCTTTCCGAAGCTTGTTTCCTGTTGTGTCCCCTCAAAGGATCATTTCTTTGTCCTGGGGTTTAGATTGTCCTTTGGCCTCAAAGATAAAACCCCTCGAGGTCTCAAATTGCTTTCAGAGATAACAAACATCCCAGAGAGTGTTCGGTGCCAAAGAACCACACAATGCTTATTTTATCAGGTCATCGCGAAACAAAAAGAGAAGAGCAGCCTGTTTAATCAGGAGAGCAGTTTAGAGTCTGATTATGTACTTAAGCATAACATTGGTTTGGGATAATCTGCAAAGCAAACCAAGAAACATTAAAGAGCATCTGTTTTGTTTCAGAGGCTGCAACAATGTGGTTTCTTCAACTGTTGATTCGTTCACTGAGTGTGGGATTGATGGTGAGAAAGTGAGCGAAAAAGCCTTTTTAAATTTTTTTTATAGATGTACTCAGCCTAGATCGGAATGGGTGGTGTTGGTGGGGGGTTTTAACAGCCCACAGAGCCTTTTGTCTTGTGCCCCATCTGTAGCCGCTGCACGTAGGGATGCGATAGATTAGCACTTTATATCTCCGCCTTCATTCCTCTAGTCGAGTTGGTACCGTATGTGTCTTGAGCAGGACCTCCATGCTACTGCACTTGCAATTAACCCCGAAGCCCAAAGGGAGACTTAATTTCAATACTTTCACGACTGCAGGACAGATCGAATCGGACACCAGACCACTGCTTTAGAGTCAAAGGCTAATTGTCAGTGTATCCAGGCATCTCCTTTGATTAAATAACCTTGATCGGGATTGATTGTTTCCCAGCGTTCCCAGCATGAGTAAATGAGCCCAACTCCCCAAAAAAGATAGTAATATAGCAATACACTAAAACTGTATTATAGGACATAAAGCTGGGACAATTTGTCAATTGAGGGGGGGGGGGGGGGGGGGGAGTAGGAAATACGCATCTGCCAGCGTATTGGATGGATTGGACGTGAACCAGGAATGTGTCTGTACAGTATTGGGACTTAAATCATTTCATCTTTGGCTGATTCTCAAAACCAGAATGCCATTGTGTCCTAATGGTTATATACTGTATGCTGAATGTCCATCCATCCATCCATTGTCCAACCGCTTATCCTGCACACAGGGTCGCGGGGGGGCTGGAGTCCATCCCAGCCAACTTAACTTCGGGCGATAGACGGGGTACAACTAGGGTGGCCATTTCCTTCATGTCAAAAAGGAGGACACTAGTGATGGGGGGGGGGTAAGATGAACAAACAAATCTTTCTTCCAGTCATTTGTTGACTGGGGGGGGGGGGGGGGGATATTACCGTTCAGTAAAAAAATAAAACTACATTACTTATTTTGACACATATTTTTAGCCAATACGTATTAAACTAACGAGGTAATGTGTCAAAAGGCGGACCTTGTTAGTTATTTTCTCAAAAGGAGGACAAACGAGTGTCCGGCTTAAGACTGCGCCTGCAGCCGGACGGGGCATTTAAAAGCCGGACTGTCCGGCCTAAAGCCGGACGAATGGCCACCCTAGGTACAACACACAGAGACATACAACCATTCACGCTCACATTCACACATCTACGGGCAATTTAAAGTCCCCAATTAACCTGATCCCCAGAGCATGTCTTTGGACTGTGGGAGGAAGCCGGAGAACCCGGAGAGAACCCACGCAGACACGGGGAGAACATGCACACTCCACACAGAAGGACCTTCTTGCTGTGAGGCGACAGTGCTAACCACCACGACACCGTGCAGCCCATGCTGAATGTAATCATGATAATTCCACAATTATGGTTTTTAGCAGGTTGATATATCGCTCAAAGACGAGAGGGAATAAAAGATCTCACATTAGAAAGCCCATGCTCATGCACATGGCCGCCTGTGTTTTCTCCAGATCCGCCTCTGTAATCAGCTGCTCGGACAATAGTCCGAGCTTAGCTCAGCAGATTGCCTGGAACAGGGCCGGGCAGAAATTCAGTAAGAAAACAAATCGGGTTGAATTAGGAAGAATTTCAAAATGTATTCCTCTCTTTAATAAAGAATGCATGAGGCTCCTTGTCATTAATAAAACATTGCATACGTAGATCTGAGGGGTGATGTGCAGTATGAAACTGTGACAATGTTGATACTGTGTGTGTGTGTGTGTGTGTGTGTGTGTGTGTGTGTGTGTGTGTGTGTGTGTGTGTGTGTGTGTGTGTGTTACGTGCTCTTTTGAAAAAAGGCAGAAGTCATTATCTCTAGCCAGGGTTGGCTCCGTGACTGCACCACTTCAGGTGGCTTTTTTAACTTCCAACTTTGATACTCGTGTTGAGCGGAGAAACAAGTCTGAACATGAGGGCGGCAACCAGTTTGAATTTGTATACGAGATCTGAAGGGCTTTGCTGCGTGAACGAAGCACAAAACACGGCTTTTGTCAGCGGAAACGATCGTTGGAAAGCGCGGCCAAAAACCAGCTCCAGTGATCCCGCCCTGCGTCTCCACCCAGCAGCGGGCCGCCAGCGGTTTGCCGTTGCTTTGCATTCCAGCGGTTTGCCGGCGTTCACGTGCGACTGACGGTCCCTGCCGAGCACTGAGACCGAGCCGCGCAGACGGCCATCAGTATCATTAATGATGTCACGACAAAAGGGGACAGCTGAGCCGGTACAACAGGCTTCATTTTCTGCTGCTGGGTGTTGGCAGGCTAAATATGAACGTCGCCATAGCAACGTGGAAAGGGACGGGAAGAAGTAGCTCAGGAGAAATTTGGTTTCGGCATCTGACTGTCTTCCTGTCCTTTCGCATAGAATGTGCCCACCTGCTGCTGGCCCACAATGCGCCTGTGAAGGTGAAGAACGCTCAGGGATGGAGTCCCCTCGCCGAGGCCATCAGCTACGGAGATCGACAAATGAGTAAGTAGCCGACTGCGAGGCGAACCGACGCCAGGCAGTGGAACCAATCAGTCGTTATAGGGGCTCAGTGGTGGATGAGAACATCCATGTACACCGGCGCTTTCATCTTCAACCTATTAAATATTTGACTTCCGCGAGAGCATTCGTTAAAATGTGCTGCGTTGGAATCACACCTCTGCTAGCAGAACTTTAGGACTGTATCGCTTTTGTATATCTCAAAGCTTACTTTCATGTAACAATTGGCTGTATGGTCCATCGTCTACATAAAGTTCTTGATACTCTTGTCATGCTGGCAGGAAGGCCTGAGGTGTGGTTCCGTGTGGTGGAACTCTGTAGCAGTAGTGAGGATCTAAATACAAACGTGCCAAACTATTTACAATGCTATGGTCACAAAACCACTGCCAGACTGAGTCGGAGAAGGGAAAGTATGTGTGAACTGGTATTGGAATATTGGAAGTACATGGGGTTGGAACATTAAGTATAATCTTAGGATTTTATATCTTTATAAAACATTTCCAATTCAAGCAAAACCTGCTAATGTAAATATGATCAAATAAAACAATCAAATCGTGTCCCATCCGCTTAGCCACTAATGATTACGCATTTGAATGCAATGAGAATATGTTAACGCTCAAAGGCAGAATAAGGTAAGAAAAACTAAAAACCACGGGGCGAAGCTCCAGCCCGCAAAAGGAATGCTAATTCCAAGACCATGCATTGGCTTCCAAGGGCATTACCTGCTGCTCCTGGGGGAAAGAAGGATGGGGGGGGGGGTAGAGGTGCGTTTAGCCCGCAGCGCAGGAGGAGATCAGGAAATCGCTCATCCTCATCCTGCTAGTACACAGGCACACTAGGTCAGCCTGCTGATAATACGAATTTGCTGACGAGAGGAACTCCAGCTGTGGGGGAAAAAACAAATCTGCCACTGAGGCGTGTTACTGTTTGACCCTATTTCACATGTTTGTTATTTAATGTTGTCCAGAGTACAGGGCAGGGAGGACCTCCGTTGTGACAGAAAGCTGAGCGTGAGCAGAGTCAAACAGTCACCGAGCTGCCACTACATTACATTACATTACATGTCATTTAGCTGATGTTTTTATCCGAAGCGACTTTCAACCATAAGGATACAAACCCAGAAGAACAAGAAACAAGAAAGTGCAATTTCATCCAATAAGCCGATATACAACTTGCTATAGATAAGTGGCATTATAAGTACAGTTTTAAGTGCTACAATTTGTCGAGGACATTAAAGGAGACCGGTGCTGTAGATAACTGGCTTTTATAACGCCGTTGACTGCCTCACTGGTTACTCACAAGCAGAGCCTGTCTGCGGCCAGTAATGGGTGGATGTGTGTAGTCAGTGTGTGTCAGGAGTGTGTGAGGGAAGTGGAGATACTGAGGAGCTTTTTGTCTGACTGACAAGTGAGGCACATCAGATCGGAAGCATTTATTTACATTTATTGGCGGTTGGTGCAATACAAGAATAAAATTGAACATAAAAGTTCTGGTTTGGACGCTGCTGAAAACACTGTTGCGTCATTTAATTTAGTTTTAGACGTCTGGTTCTCTGTGAAGTCAACAACACATCTCTTAACCCGGTGCTCTCGCTGCCTTATTCATTTTCTTTGTGACTAAACTTTAACTCAGCAACCGACATCGGGTTGTGGTTAGATGCATTTGTCACCATCAATATTTTTTTTTATCATTTAAAGAATGAGGCCAAACCTGGCACCGAAATAGTTTTTTTGTCATGTGTTTGGTTCACTAAGAGCTATTTCTGTCTTTCCACTCACACAGCTGGGTTTTCTGTGTCAGGAGCCTTTTTAAAAGCTGCCACAGTCACATTGGTGTTTATTAGACGGGAAACTGCTGCCTGGCTTTCATTATTTCTTACCTTGTGTCTGACACTGTTTCTCTCCTTTCGAGAACATTACACTGTTACAATTAGAAGATCAAATGCTAAAGATGCTGAAGGATCTTTTTGTCCTCGTATTGTTATGCTATCATCGCGTTGTGGTATCCAGGCAACGAGATGTCTCTCTGAATGACAGTAAGAAAGAAACCTATATTTAGGAGTTAAATGAATTGTCTCTTCAAAGACTTATTATCTCAGGAACTTATTATTCTTTTCTTTGGAAGAGGATCTTTGTAACAAAATAAGATTTGTAACATTGAAAACAAATAGTATTTTGGTGCCTAGCTCTTACTCTACAGCCACGGTATTAATCATGTTCCATTGTAAAACACAACAACATTTAAACAGTATACTATGTATGTTGTTAAATACTCGTATTTTGTAGTGATGTGAATACAAATAGTCCCGACTCTGTCTCTTTTCAGCGATGTGTGGCGGTGTTTAGTATCACTCTTCTAATTACCGTAGTTTCTCAGTGAATTGACTCCGGCGTGTCAGTTTGGTTTAGTGTAAAGACGTCCGCGTTGGTTGGTGGGGCTTTGTTGGCAGGGTGGTCCGTGACCAGCTGGTGAGGTTGTACTTTGATCATATATATAGTCCCACGGAGAGGCAGCGAGGATCAGGAGGAGCTTCATCTAGAGCTCGTCCACATTTATGAGGCAGCCGGACCTGCGCGCGCGTGTGTGTGTGTGTGCACCCTTATGTGCGCATGTGCGCTCTTATTCAAATACGGGGCTGTCTGGGTCGCACAAGCCAAACCTTCATGAAAAGTTTTTTTTTTTATTACGGTCTCTATTAGTTTATAAGGGCCACACAATTATGTGGCCCTCGTCCCGTTCAGTTAATAACATTTGAGTTTGCTAGTTGGGTGTGGTTTTGTTTTTCCTTTAACTGTGGTCATTTTATGTAAACAAGTCTCTGCAGCCGAAGAGCTGTGAATGCTTCTGAATGCGAGTATATCTCTACCCCGAGGTTGTCATGGAGGTTAAAAGGCTTTCTGCCTTTGCCCTTTGTTGCCCTTTTATCGCCCCTCCTGGGAACATTTTCATCTCTGCGGGCAGTGTGCAGGGATTGGCCCGATGCCACTGGGAGAGTCCCATCTGTCCCCGGGAAGTCAGCGTGTCTCCAAGCCGAAAGCCACCGTTACTGTAACCTGCTGATATTTGCCTTTAGCATGTCACATAGATAGTGAGACTATTCCTAAGATAATGGTGCTTACCCTCAGGGCACTCACACAGGCATGAACATACACTTTAAAAAAAAATGACTGAATAGTTTACTGCTTTAAGGCAGTAGGCATTTTGGCACCTTTTAACAGTTGTTTTAGGGATTGTGGTACATCATGAAGTACCAGTGAAAGGTTTGTTTCTCATCTGAGAAAGTGTTCTTTCCTCATTTATCTAATCACGATGATGCTGAGGAGACTCTGTCTTGCATGCTAGGTAAACAATTATGTCAAAACAAGAGCAATGTGGCGGATAAAAAACAAACAAAAACCCCCAGAAGAAAACGGAAATAAAATTGTTATGGGAACAAATCTGATTTGATTATTTAATATTTGGTGCTGAAAACTCTCTTAAGCTTTCATTTTTTCTACGCTGTGAAAATATGCTTTTATATTTCATTGAAGCATTTTGTCTCACTCATGCTTCTCTTTGGTCTTTCAGTCACAGCGCTGTTGAGGAAGCTGAAACAACAGTCCAGGGAGACCGTGGAGGACAAGCGACCCAAGCTGCTGAAAGCCCTGAACGAAGTGAGTCGTTCTTCCTCCGCCGGCCGCTCCCGGTGTCCGGATGCTGTTCTTTGTTTCAGCTCACCGGGTCTCTTGCCTTCAGGGCCCCTCCCGCTCCAGTTGTCCGTCTTCATCTAGTCCTGCTCGTCATCCTAACACAGCAAAGCCAGGAGACACGCATACACACTTTATCCCCAGACTCTTGAGACCTGGAGTTAAACATTGTGGTTGGCCGTGGCATGGTGTCACATGCTCACACACACACACACACACACACACACACAGTAGACATGTTGTCATGCACAGAAGGACTTACCACACCAGTTAAACATTTGGACACTAACGTGAAATCATGCACTGTGTTGACACACAATTTTGGCTTCCACCCTGCAACAGTTGTAAGGTTTCTTTGTTGTCATTGTTTCTCAGTTTGCGTGCAAATGAAATGCATGTTTCGCATCCAACAAATATCAAGAATATTTCTAATTTGAAATAGCCCCTTATTTCCATAGTGTCCACTGCTGTAGTTTTGCCTGTGATTGAAATGCATTTGTCTTCATTTCCAGCTTGGGGACTTTTACTTGGAGCTTCACTGGGACTTCCAGAGCTGGGGTGAGTCAATCAACCCCCTCTGCTGTCTAACAATAGTGGCACAAAGTATCATTTCCCCACAGCCCACTCTGGAAATGAACCATGCATCCTTGGTCATGGTGAAGACTGAAATTCCAACGGAAGAACGTGTAGTGACAGGAGAATGCGATGTCCGGTTAGCTGGTTATATCTATAATATATCAGGAACGTCTTCATACACCAGAAGCGGAATTGGTCTTTCAGCTGGACTCGTTTTGCCTCGTAAACTGCAGAAGCTGATGTAACATAGTAACTGACTTAATGACTTAATATGTCTGCTGGAACCGGTGAAACGCCTGCCCTCAGAGTGTGAGCCGGGACAGACAGAACTCTGTGTACACTGTTTCTTTGTAAATTATTGACAAGGTGGACCAGATTATGTAATGGATGCATGACGGAAAACTCACTGTAAACTCATAACATAACAGAGTATTTCTGATGAAAGTCAATTATTTGTAGTTTTCCAGAGAAAAAGATTTGCTCAGTGAAGCATCGGGTTCAAACCATCGAGACTCAAAGATCTCAGACGTTACAGGGATTTGTTTTTCAATGCAGTCCTTCATGAGACTATTTTGAACTGTTAGAATACCGTCTACTCTACAGAGCTACATGCTACTGATGCTTTGAGGAGGAGGCTTATTATCATTGAGTGAGCTTCCTCTGTTTCACACGTCCTTAATGTTTCACTTTATGTTGCAGTGCCTTTGCTCTCCAGAATCCTACCTTCAGATGCCTGTAAGATCTACAAGCAGGGGCTCAACATCAGGCAAGTCCAGTCCAAAATATGTGCTGTATTTTCTTTTTTTAAGTGGAAAGACAAAGCCAGACAAATTAAAACGCGGCTTTATTGCAGGACAACTTTTTACCAGGGACATCATTATTACTTTTGAGTCTCAATAACACTCATCCATTATTCTCCTCTATAACTCCCTGTTTTCTACCTTCAGTGTAATTGGGTTCTTTAGATTGGGAAGTCGGCACCCAGCAGTATGAGGAACGAGTCCCCATTACCCGAGGAAAGGTGACACAAAGTCACAACCATTAATGTACAGCAGCACTCCACCGCGTGTGCTCCATGTTCACCAAGCAGCACTTCAACCCTTAAAAACCTACTTATTACCCCTCCATGCTTTTACTTTATTTTAACTATGTTTGAACAATGTTTTGCCGGCTCTGTCGCACTCCGAGATCTGTTATTCGGCACATGCCTCTTGTGTATCATAGCAGTATAACTCCTGCTACTTGAACGCTGAACGTGGCACATAAGCGTGTGTTTGATTATCAACCTGAGGTGTTTTCATTGTTTTCCAAAAATGCCCCAGGCTGTCTAGTTTGGTATTCCGAATACCCTCTTGTTATCCTTGAGAGGGAGAGAGAGATGGAACGGTTGAACGAACAAACAAGTCCACTTGCGTTGGAGCGGCACAGTGTGTCTGGCCTGTCCTGCCCACCCGGGGGACACACCTCTTCAAAAGCAGATCAGCTCGTTGGTTTGCTTCTTCATTTCGGGGAAAAACAGATTCCTGGAACGTGCCGCTGGTCTCGCGTGGCAATGATTAACATTCACGTTGTCCCTAAACTCTCTGAGCAAAGCTGCGACATCCATCACGGTTTCTTCTTTTCACTCGCAGCTTTGACGCCGTGTCTCCTGATGTCTCAGTGGCGGCCGAAGACGGCGATTTGACTATTGTCCTCTAAATGTGTGTGTGTGTGTGTGTGTGTGTGTGTGTGTGTGCGTAGATTGGACACCACCCTGATAGACTTCACAGACATGAAGTGTCAACGCGGGGACCTCAGTTTCATCTTCAATGGCAACGCCGTCCCCGCCGAGTCTTTCGTCGTGCTGGACAACGAGCAGAAAGTCTACCAGCGGATACACCACGAGGTGTGTCCACATTTACAGCTTCTTCTTCCTTTTTTTTTGTTTGTCGTTATTGACACCGTCCGGTGTTTTCAGGAGTCGGAGATGGAGACAGAGGAGGAAGTAGACATACTGATGAGCAGCGACGTGTACTCCGCAACTCTCTCCACCAAGTCCATCACCTTCTCCAGGGCGCAGACCGGATGGCTGTTCAGAGAGGACAAGACGGTCCGTGCCCGCAGTTCTTATCATGATATTACTCCCACCAGCGCAGCTTTTCTAAATTCAGCAGCGCGGGGGGGGGGGGGGGGGGGGGGTCACAGGGTTTCTCCTGGATGTGTAATTTCTGGGATTTTTGGTAGCTCGACCCAGACAGAAGGAGACGGAAAGTTGGATCAATTCTCTGTATAAGACAGGAAATGGAAGCTGCACAGATAAATGTCAGAATGTAGATTGGAGATTATGTGGCCACGTCTGTTGGCGAACATGATGGTTTTCAGCTCGGTCAACATGAAAGGAACCCAGACTCTTGAACCCTTGTATCACCTGAAAAAACACTGACAACCTAAAAGGCATAAAATATTAGTCTGGTCTTTGAAGTGCTCAGACAGAATGCACGATGTGACATAACATGACATACCACTCCCCGACTCTCACTTTTTACTCATATGGGCAGAAACTGACTCTGTTTTTCGTTTCCTCTTTTGTTTTCTTTCTATCCGTTATAGCATAACAGTTTGGTCACCATAATATGTTATGTTATTATTTCCTCTCCCTCCAGGAGCGCGTGGGGAACTTTCTGGCCGACTTTTACTCTGTGAACGGCCTGGTGCTGGAGTCCAGGAAGAGACGGGAGCATCTGAGCGAGGAGGACATCTTGAGGAACAAAGCCATCATGGAGAGCCTGAGCAAAGGAGGGAATCTCATAGAGCAGAACTTTGAGGTGAGCGCCATGTGATTTGATGTGTTTGTGCAGTGTGATGGGAGGAAGCGGAGAGACTCAAATTAACAGCCTCAGTCCATAATGCCCCCCGCCATCATCTCGCCATCATCTCCCATGATATTGATTATTGGGTTCAAAGGGCACCACGAAGCATCACATCTAACAGCCTATCGTAGATGGGCACTGAAAACCTGTGGATCCTATGAAAAAACATCCATTATGACGGTCTTAAATAAAATATATAAAATTAAATATAAAAAATGAACAGAATCTTTAGTGACTTCCGTGTTAACAAATTTAAAATTTTTAAAAATTGTTCAGGAACTGGAGAACCAAAGGAACTAAACGCCATCAGACGTTAAACTTGACCTTTTTTTCTGTGGCCCTCTATGGGCCAAACACGACGATTCTTTGCAACTGTGCTGGAAGGTAAAGCAAGCGGACCATCGCTCCGTCGATTTAAACATCCATGTTTACTTATATCTGCAGCGTAACCACCCGTCCAGTCCCGAAACTGTCCTGTCCCGCTGGAACCTTGGGATAGGACACGAGTCTCAGACAGAATAAAGCTCACGGTTTTCACAGCTGGTAGAAAAAGCATGGAGATCCTGCCACAACCTGTCGACCAACTTTGCATGGTTTATGGAAACATTCCTGTCGTGCTGCTGTTTCTTTGATGTTTTATTGTTTTTTTGACGCAGTGACAGAATGCCCTCGCTCACTGACTGAGACAGTAGCACCCCGCCCCTCCCTCCCCCCACCCTCATCCACTCATCCACCCATCCACCATGCATGGACTTCAGTCCCAGTGCGGCCACCTAGTGGTAAAAGCTACAACTCGTCGCGTTCAGAAGGATGACCACCACCCACCAACCCTCACCGTAGCACGTTCTAGAGTTTGCTTAGCAAGCTCATGTCTTTACACCATAAAGCCGCTTGCAAAGTCAAAGCCTCCCAGCACTCAATGGGTTCTTTGAACTGGTTGTTTTTTTGTCTACCCCTCCCCCCCCATGTTATGTGCTGGGCTTTGTCTCTTCTCAGTGTCCTCTGTTGTCTGTCTCATTTAAATCACTGCCCGCTCGGTTGGAAAAAGCCTGTAACTCAGTCGGTATCTGTATCAATGTGGAAATAGTTTTGCTCTTCCACCTCAGTGGAAAATCATACGCGGAAAGTCAGGAAAGAAGAAAAACATCTGCCGTGACGTAGCTGTGTTTACGGCGTGGGGGGGCGGGGCTTTTAAAAAGGGCTCCACACACTGTGTTGAAGGCTTAAACCCCCCCCCCCCCCCGGTGCAATGGAATGATGGACTTGCATACCGCGTGTGTGTGTGTGTAATCTGTCCAATCTGTCCCCGCCACAACAACACGCCACAGCGGGCGAACACGCAGGGTGAGAGCGAGCGCGTAGCGAGGCCGCGGCCCACAGGGAGAGCAGCACTGTGATGATCGCTGTGCACGTGAGAGCAAAGGTGAACTAAGATATCGATGTATATGGTTTGTGTTTCCGTGTGCACACGGCGGACTCTCTGCACAGCCCACATTATTCTGCCCTTATTCACCACGCACAAAAGTACAGTGAGGTTACAGCAGTCAATTTAATGAGGAACCGGCCCGAAGTTCTAATTCAGGGTGTCGAAGAGCAAAACGTCCAAATTCTGATCCAAGGCGGAGTTTAAATCATTTTTTCCTTCAATTATTGGATATAAGGAGGAATGGCCACTCGATTCTTCTTGTCACCCTCTAATGTTTATCATGATCAATCATATAATGAGTACTGTCTGTTGTCAATGGTTTTACTATTTTTACCACTCATTCTTTAGTCTTTCTATTTGCTTCCCCAACCTGTAGATGTCTTATTACTGCACTAAATAAATTAAACTCATTAATTATTATTGTTAATTTGTCAAGTTTCTACCTCTGCAAATATTCATCTTGGCTGTAAATGAGACCGACCTGAGAGGACATCTTCGTTGCTTTTCTTTCCTGGCCTTGTTGTTAACAGCGTCTGTATATTTGTATGCTACACAAAACTAGATTAGACTGCACTCTGTGAAATGGGTTCACGTCTCAGATATCAGCTGTTTAGTGGTGCACCGAATTATCATAATTCAGTCCCTCGTTGTGTTCAGCGGAAAAAGGCCAAACGTGGTTGGCGGGTTTGGTGAAGCGGAGTCGCCCTCTAGTGGCCAGTGTGCTGTGTGGGAACACGTCGATGCAGACTGGCGGAATAGAAAAGGAGTTGAAATCATATTTTAGAGATTTCGCTTTCTTCACTGAAGTCCTCATGGAACTTTGGTCAGATTTGCTGCTCAGCATAAATTGGCCGCTGAATACTTGACTAATTAATAGATCATTAAAAACCAACCGGTGGAAAAGCTTAACGTTTGTCTGATGTGTGTGTATTTTAATCTGTTTTATGTTCCCTTGGGTCTGATCCTGCAGTACTTTGGTCACTTATTTAGTTTTGGTTTTCTCTTCTTTTGCTCTTCAGCCGGCGAGGAGGCAATCTTTAACTGCCCCTTCACCCAACACTGTTTCCTGGGAAGAATACATTACTGCTGATAACGGAAGGTAGTTTTTCTTTCAGGATAATAAGGTTGCAGTAATCGACATGTTGTATTTGGGATTGAATCACTATTTTATTTCCCTCCCTAAAAGAATGCAAGGTTAGATTTAAGGTTATTCACGTTTTGTTAGCAATTGCACGCAATATTATTGTGACAGAGTACATTTCAATTCATCTGTAAATACAGTACCAGTCCAAACGTTTGGACACACCTTCTAGTTCAATTGAATGAGATGCATCCATTTTTAATCTTGGCAAATATAAAATGCACGTGGGAGGTTTCTTCATATTAACCATCTGCAAGCTCTTTATTGAAATTGTATTCTGACAGGTTCTAACTTCTCTCTCCGCTCAGGGCCCCCCATTTAGGAAGAGAGCTGGTCTGCAAAGAGAGCAAGAAAAACTTCAAAGCCACGATCGCCATGAGTCAAGACTTTCCTCTGGGCATCGAATCGTGAGTCTCAGAGAAATCATGATATGTGCAAACCATTACATGGTTTTTCCTTTCATGTTTACTAAAAACGTTGTTGTTGTTTATTTCTTCAATCAGCCATGTGTTACAGTTCTGTCCCGTGGGCTTTAAATGGTTGATGGAGTTCTGTTTAAATAAGCAACAAATGAAGTTCATTGAATAATGTCGAGTTGAATATAGAAATAAACAGAAATGAAATGATGCCACTATCTAAGAACTAATCAAATACTGCATTTACTGTTGGCTGGCGGTGTTCCGTCTGTAACCATTTCTTCTTTTGCTCAGGTTATTGAACGTTCTGGAGGTAATTGCCCCCTTCAAGCACTTTAACAAGCTCAGGGAGTTTGTTCAGATGAAGCTCCCTCCTGGCTTCCCTGTCAAACTGGGTAAGCAGATGTAATTCGACTCAAAAGTATGCATTAGAGATGCATTTTCCATTTCTTTATTCTCCCTAATTCATGTAAAGAACGGAGAGACATCCAAGCCCAGGCAGGTGTGACCAGATGAAGCGTAATGAACAACGGTGCTCGTGTCTCCCTGCAGATATCCCCGTGTTTCCCACCATCACAGCCACCGTCACCTTCCATGAGTTTCGCTACGATGAGTTCGATCAGACCATCTTTACCATTCCTCACGACTATAAAGAAGACCCCAGCCGCTTCCCTGACCTTTAACCTCTTAAACTGGAAGATGAAAACCTGCAACAAAGGGAACTTTATGCTGCAAAACATACAATTGCAAAAGGAAAAAAATGGAGGAAAAATAAGTAATGGTTCTGTGACCGTTTATGGATTTCTATCCCCAAACCTAAACACAAACAGGACGGCGCTCCGCTGGGGCACAGAGGTTGAAATCTCCTGAGAGTGAAAGTTAGTGGCCACGTGGGCAGGTGACTTCTTCGTATGTGGGGGAATATGCAGATGACAGACAATCGGTTGATGCTATGTATTTAAGTATGTAAGTAATGTTTATAAAGGGAATATGTTTGACTGGCCAGTAGTAAAGCACTGTGTGAGATACAAGAGAGGAATTCCACCCCAAAAAAGAATTCTTTTTAGGTATGTTTTCCTGCTAAAGTAGACTTTTAAAATTCAACGTGACATAGACTTGTTTATAATCCAATACCTGCCTGTCAGGTGTGTAAGAAAATAAAGTCACTTGTTTTTTTACACTCAATTCTTTAACGATATCAGATTTTGAAACTTTCCCAAAGATGTATCACCATTTGAAATTCACAACGCTGAAAATCAGTTTTGGCAAATGAAGTAGCGTCATTTCGAGGCTGAAACACAAAAAATCTTTTTGCAGAATTCCTTAAGTTGTGTTTGTTTATGACATGGCTCATTATGAGGCTTTTAATAAGCATGGAATTGTATCATTGAACTTTTAGGCACTAATAAGACAACAGCTACTCTGCATTCCTAGGAACTCTTAAACATCTCATTTTGAATCCTTATAGTTGCACTTGAGGAAATTCTCGATACGCTGCATCTCTTCTCTTAGTGGCATGGAAGTAATTGTGTCTACACCTTTTGAACTATGTACAACCATGCTAACATGAGTTAACTGGGGATTGTATAGTGGGTACGTATTAAGGAATGAATGAGAACGAAGAACCAGGCTTTTCATTGCACACTTTGTAAATACTTGTCTCTGTTTTTTCTTTGTTAATTTCATGGTGTCAACAAAAGGTTTAATATAGCATCACAATTTAATTTAGTTGGTTGATATTTTTGTACATACTTGTAATTTTTGTTCAAAAAATTACATCTCTTAATTCTTCTGACGTTTTTTTTTTCCCCTTCCGACATTCCAATGAACCGCGTGTGTGATTAACAGTTACCTTCTGAGTGAATAGCACAAAGCATCGAGCTTCCTTTGGAAACACAGTCCAAATGTTGGCCGGATAAGTAATTGTTTTATAGATGCCGCTGTGGTTCATGAACCCTTAACTACGTTGAGACCTACAGGTGTTTAGAATGACGTGATGGCTCGGTGTTGGAACATTTTGCTTTTAAAAAAAAAATCCTTATTCAGTTTCAACAGACACTTAATTTGATACGTGGGTTACGTTATTTCATGAGGGCAAGTACAACTAACTAAACAGGAAGTGTGCCTCCTTACTGACAAGTTGCTATACGTTTCATTTCATGCTCCATCCTGTTTTCAGCTGCTTCAAGTTTCCACGTCTTCAGATGGAAATGTATCATTACATGTTGTTGTACAGCAAAGGCGGTTGTATAAGTCTACAGAACTATTTTCATATACAATGTACTAACATTAAATTCCACATATTTCAAAGGGTTTGGACTTGTTTCACTACCAGTATTTACATCTTTAAATGCTGAAGAGATGAACAACTTAAGTTAGTCCTACAAAAAACTGTTAGTCTCACGCATTATAGAACATTGAGATGCATGTAAACACAATTGATCTTAAATATGCCATTATACAAAAATATAGAATCGCATGCCATGAAAAGTAATTTAAAATGTATAAAAAGGAAACTATGAACACTAGAAAAGTATAGTATACATATAGTATATAGTATTTAGGATGTAAAAGTCATAAAGGCATGCCATAACTATCAGAAAGGAATGCAATGTCATACAATGTACTTAAAGACGTGAAATGAATGAGCGAGCATTTACAATCTATTAAAAACAATGTTATAGTATTTAAGTTAAAAGGACAACTTCAAAAAGTCTGCGCCATTTATGAAAATTCAAAAATATTAATTGTAAAGTAGGTTAAGTCCAGTCTGTACAACTAAATCAAACTAACAATAGTATAGAATATCCGTACCGTTGGTCTTGAAATGTCAGTAATAGTACTGAATCCTGGGTAGTGTAGTATATCCTAAAGATGAATAAATAAATCCCATAGTATGAAATGTCACGTCATTGGCTGTTATTGATGCAGCGGTTGATGAGAATAGTCATAATCTTGTGCTGATAAATGATCATAGACCCCTAGTTTCATCTAACATTTTATTTTGTTTAAAGCTGTGAGGGTTTAACGGGTGAAGATCGGGTTACAGAAAACAGTTCTTTTGCTTTAATATTTTCCATCATTAAAAAAAACAAAAAACAGTTTGACCCAATTTTATTAGTTTCCTTTGGAAAACCTAAATCGTATTTCACTGCAACAACACATTGTAATCTACAGTGTACACTTACCATGGGCTGTAAATAGTAAGGGCATCTGAAACAGGACTGCGTGCATTACAGTTAAACCAAAATCATTTGGCAACAAAAAAGGACCGTGAAGTTGGTGCCAAGAGACCGAACAGTCACAGGAAGAAAAAAAGGACCAAAACAAGTAAAATATTTACAGACACTTTAGTGGGAAATACTTTGAACTTTGTCTTCCTGACAGTAGACTACAAAAACAAAACAAAAATCAACAGGATCTTAAAAAAGTACATTAACTATTTAAAACCATGTCGTGTTCATATTCTAGTCTTCGTCTTTACAAAATGAATTGACGGCTTTCTTTCTAAACCCCCCTCGCTCTCCGGCGCTGCACAGACGAGTCGTGGCCCGTATTAAAAATATAAAAGTGGAAAGATAACGCTGCCTGGTTGTTAGTCACTCATCTCCATGTCTTCCTGATGGTGGTCATCGCCGTTCAACTTGGACTTTTTGGGGATCCGGCCCTCGGATCTCTCGTCCTGGCCTTTGGGGGACGGGGCGGAGTCGGAGTCGCTCTTCCTCTCGTCGTCATCCTCCTCCTCCTCTACTTCCTTCTCACTGTCATAACCTTGCTCCTCTTCATCATAATCCCGGGTCACCTGTACGGACAATGTTTGTAAACATTACTCTTTGGAGCATTTCTACTGTTGGATAAGAGAGGAACAGGAAAGGTCACGACAGTTCTACAAGTAGGTTTTTCAAAAAAAGCGCCATCATCTGGGATGTTTAGATGCTTCTTGTACCTTCACATCTCCTTTCTCGCTATCGGACTTGCGATCCCGGTCTCGCTCCTTGTCTTTGCTCTTCTTTTTCTTACTGGCCGAGCGTTCTCTTTCGTCTCTGCTCCGAGCTCGGACCTCCCTGCGGTCTCTGTCCCGTTCCTTCTCCCGCTCCCTGTCCTTCTTCTTCTCTTTCTTGTGACTGAACAGGACAAAATGTACGATATTAGTGGTTGATCGGGATTCGACTAAATTAACTAAACGTTTCAGGTAAAACGCTGTTTGACATCTCACCGTCGGAGCGATGGAGACCTGGACAACCTCCTCTTGGGGGACCGAGATGCACTGCGGCTTCGCTTGTGCCTCCTGAGACGCAAAAGGTCATCGAATAAATAAAAATGTGATACTGATGGAAGGAACTACACTCGTTTTGACTGGCCTTCGCTTGACCACGGGGCTCAGACCGCTCACCGAGTGATGCTTCGAGACCTCCTGGCACTGCTGTAGCTCTTCGGGGGCGTCTTCGACCGTTTCTTAGACTTCTCCTCCTTCCTCCGGTCCCTGATCAAAGTTGACAACATTAGCGAACAGCAGCAAAACTTAAAACTACAACTAGATGTACTGGCAGCTCTCCAAGTTAAATGGTCACCTAGTATGGCGTAAGAAGGTGCCAGGTTTCAAAATGAAAATGGAGAACTTCAACAGCCGCCTGCAGCGGTACGTAACAGAATCTACAAGGCAGCGACAACCATGAAGGCGCGGACCTGGATCTACTGCGGCGGGTTCTGTCCCGGGAGTGAGACCTCCTCCTCCGTGGACTCTTAGACCTCCTCCTGCTCCTTGAATGGGTCCTCCGCCGGGACCGGCTCTTCGAACGTCTGCCAAAACGAAGGGTCACAAAAATGTTGCCGCCATCTCCTTTTTGCCATTTGGTTTACAGATGGTCATGCCGCTGGCCTTACCGGTGTCTCGAGCGGGATCTGGTCCGCCGGCGCCTGGACCGTGAGCGGGAGCGGGTATGTTTGCGCTTGTCATCTTTTTTATCTGCGAAACGAGGTTGAGCGTTGAGTATGTGCCCGGTACAATTCCAGCACCCGGTGTAGTTCACTTGGAACATTAGCCTTTTCATACACAAACTGCTACATGAAAACAAGTCGCCTTTTCTGCAAAGGGGACACGAGGAAACGAAGCACTCACTTCCAGGTTCAATGGCTGCAGAGATGAGCGACTGGGCCTCTCGAACTCTCCTCATGGCCTCTTCAATCTCCTTATTGGAGCCATCGTTCTTCAGCCCGGCATTCAAGTTCAGTCCGGCCGCTAGTGGATTAAGTCTGCAAGGGCCATCAATTGTTTAGTATTGTTTTTCAGCCACAGAACTATCTCGCCTCAGTGGATTGGACCCCCCTAATGAGAGCGTGGACAGCGTCTTACTTGGGGTCCATGGACTGCATGAGCTTCAGGAAGTCTGCAGAAATGGCCTGAAAAGGAAATGACCATGAGACATTTTGTTTATGGGTGCGACCACGTACGTGACTGACCAAGCACTCACCTGGGGGTTCATGTTGGCGCCTTGCATTCCCATGGCAGCCATTTGCTCCATGTTGGAAGCTCCAAGACCTCCGAAAGGTGTCGCTCCCATCTGAGATACAAGCAGACCCTTTAACAACAGAGCGGACTGCACAGCACTCGTCACCAAACGTTTTATCGATCATCCAGCAGAAGCAACACGCCATCGTGTCTTGATTATCAGCGGACTTTCATTGTGATCTTTTTTTTCAGTCCTGACAGCGGTCAAAGTTTTGGGATTGCGGGGAACAGAAGCTTGATTTGTCTGTCGGATGGCTGGGAGGACGACTCGAGAGAGACCCAAAAGGATCATGAAGATAACTCACGGTTGCCAGAGGATTGGGTGTTGGAAGAAGGCCGCCCCCGGGCATCATTCCTGCCACGGCGTTGGCTGGAGCCAGCAGCGACATAGCTTTAGATTCATCAGGAATGACTCCTGGAGATAAAAACAACATTTCAGCGCCTGCTCCAAGCAAACAATGATGGAACACTCAAACAAGACTTGCAGACAAGCCACCTCTGTCTAACTACTCTGTATTAAAACAATGAATACATTAGAAGTTTAAAAAAAAAGAATGCACTTTGTCTTGTCTGTAAATCTTGATCCCAGATTTTTTTTTCTTTTTTTTGAAAGAATGATTGTATGATTAGCAGCTATGAATTTATAAGTCACAAAACACACTGTGGTCAACACTGCCAAGATTGTTTCACCTGTACTTGTTTTTTAAGTCATGAACCAAACGTAAGCAAGCACAGCCAGTTGTCCCGTGGGATGTGCTCTCAACTTTCATTAGATGTTTTATGAACAAGCGACTCGTGCCGGCTGCTTCGCTATAAAGCACACAAAAACATTGAGATACAGAAAACAAAGTTCATGATTTGGGTGTAGACAAGGGTACATTTCAACATGACTTACCATTACCAATACAAAAACAGAAAAGGTTCAGACATATTACCTTTTCTGGGCTTTTGTCGAAGGTAACTTTGTACAATCCCATCACAAAAAAAGAAAAGAAATAAACACTTGCCAACCAAATTAAGTACTGCTAACAAGCTACAGTACTGCTAGCTTTTGGCCAACAGCACGTCATTAAAACACTAAACAATGTCAAAGAAACTGCACTAAACAGTTATGGGCTCTTACCAGCAAAAGCTGTGATAAAATCATGACAAATTTGCCCAAAGCTGAAGAAAACAAAACAGTAAATTCAAAAAGGGAAATCTTATGGAGATGATCATCCATGGTGCAATCTGAAAACAGGCTAGTTTTTTATCTGACATTTTAAAAAAGGGGAGAGAGACAAAGGGAGATATCATACACTCACTCATGCACACACACACACACACACACACACACACACACACACACACACACACACACACACACACACACACACACACACACACACACACACACACACACACAGGACACTTGAGAAACAGGATAAGGCTTCAGAAGACAAAACTGTTGGTGGCATTTTCAGCAGGGCCTGGTATATAGGGCTGGCTGAACCAGGAAAAAGAACTGTAAAACACAACAACAAAAGAAACACCACTGTTAAACGTGTGATTCATTCAACTCTGAAGGAGTCACGTGTTGAGAAGGTCAATATAAAGCTTTTCTTTTTACTGTACCATCGAGCACAGACTTAAAACTACTTTCATCTATTGCGTGTTAGTGAAAATTTGGAAATACAGATGCTAAATAATACAAGGCTTTGGCACAAGGAGCAACGGCGGTTTCTGTGCTTCTCTTGGTTCTAACCAAATTATATGCTAATTCACAGCTGCTTAAAAAAACAAAACAGTGTAGACAATGGCACACACCTTAAAAATCTATCCCAGCATGCACAGCATGTATCCTGCATGCTTGCAGGTGTAGGGATGTCTGCAACATCTTACCCAGATTGGAGCCATTAAATATCAGCATTCTGTTAATACCACATGGAGATCCAGTATTTATATATTTCTTTGTAATGCACCCCAATAGCCTAATGGGGCCATGGTTACCTTCACTTATTTGGCTGGTTACACTACCCGATAACTGCAAGACTCGACTTGGACTTGATTGATGTCTCCCTCCGTAGCATTAAATATCAAAAAGGACAAATGTGTCCGCATGGATCTCTTGTGGCAACAAAATCATGTGCCATGTAAAATGAAGGTGCTTACGGTTCCAATATAAATAGAGGATCTGAAATGGTTCAAGCTTTAGGTCCATACCCCTATTTTGTTGTAGAGTTGTGTGGCTATTTTTGTTTAAAAAGATGCCTTCAACAGAGAAAAATAAGAGTTAATATTTTACTGCAGACCACGAGAGAGAGAGAGAGACAGACAGACAGAGACAGGGAGAAGGGGGCTTGCAAGCCTGGTGCCATTATTTTTTCTAATCTCCTGATGGCAGCAGAGGACCACTTTCAGCCATCAGGGAAGGGGCTCTCTGCAAATGACTTGTCCACTATGAAAACCACAACACAAATAACAGAGAGAGAAGTTTACAGCTCAATTGTCAGACATGGGCACAATTGGCATTTCCCCTTTATAAACATAAAAATGCCAACCACTGAAAAGCTTAAGAGAATTTTGCTTGGTCACAACAAACTCACCATGGCTCAGATAGTGCTCGCAATTCTATCAAACAACCGACACATTGTGATGCACGTTCAGAGACAGCCACGAGAGTGAGACAAGAAGAACAAACACCCACCTTCAGCAAAAGGGACCACAATCAAGGCTCGGTCCACGAAGACGGTGTTCGTCAGGTGTTGGGAAACTCCCACCGACTCAGACTCAAGGAACTTTACAAAACAGACACGTGAAGTCACAGGCAAGGGAGAGTCACTGGAAGAAAACACAGAAATGTTGTGCAAAGAATACAAACAAGGAGACGCAACATGCCTTCTTCAAACTGACCTGAACGATCGTTTTTTTTTGTCCCCTGGGACAACTAACTTGTCGCTGTTATTCCCGGGTCATTTAATAAAGTCACGCCCCTTTGCGTCTGATACCAAGGCTCTACACACGCACCCTTTATCTTCGATATGGTACAAAGCCGTGGTATTTGACAACCAACGGGTTGTTACGCTGCTGTGATTTTGAATCTAATTCAGTGTTTCAACTGTGCATTTCTTCTTCTCCGTCATGTTTGTTTACAAACAGCGACTGACAATGCAACATATCCCACATAAATAATAAGAGTACAAGCTGCAGAATCTGACCTATGCTATGACCACCGCATCTTCTGCTCAGACCAACAACATATCTTAGAGATACGTTTTTATGTTGTTATAAGAACATTGCTCATCGACACTTTGTTGTTGTTGTTGTTGTTACAGTCCTCGTCATGTCCTACCTGCTGAGAAGTCAGGTGTATTTCAATTGAGGAAGATACAAAAGCAGAGAAAAATTATTTCCAACTAAATAAATATAAAAATACTGATTGAAGTAGCTCATCCCAAGTAGGTGGAGTGAACCTATGGGATTGCCCACAGGAAGTCGCTGATGAAACCATATCGACATTGAGTTGTGCGTTATTCCATTTTGTTTAAACCAGCATTTCCCACATAAGAACCTGCTGCAGCATCTAGGATTGGAACGAATGTAAATTTAAAATGTGTGTTTATCCAACACCACTTTCAGATTTGTTCAATCTATAAAATGCCACATTCAAAAAAGAAAACGCACAAATTACTTAATTTCCATGTAAAGCAGAGAAAGAGGCTTGAACAAGGCAGTGTCTAGATTAGAATGATTAGGATTATTGTCATAATGATATTACGATACAAAAATGTCCGTACGCCGTTTTCAGTTACACAATAATGAGGATTTACGGCCGTATTTGTGTTGTGTCTTTACAAAATAAATGCATTTGGTTTCCATACCATTTAAACTTGACATAGCTAGGCTACTTCTAGTGGCATTTAGAAAACTGAAACTTTAATTAGGGGCTAAAAGATGAATCCAAAATATGAATATCCTTAGGTTGAAGTGCTACTATGTTGGCTTTATAACCGGCTAACATAACGTTAATCAACAATGACCACGGTTGCTGTGTGTACTTTTTTCTTTAGTTATATCCAGGCATTTGTGGAAGAAATGTAACTTAATTGGCTAAATCCATCACATAAAAACACACTCTTAGAAGCGGGGAAACGTTAGCATTAGCATGCCGTGCGGCGAGGCCTACTCGGCATTACAGGCCTCAGGAGAAGCCCGAGCTAGCAGCGCTAGATGAGACAAGGTTTTACAGCTCATAATACTCACTCAGGTGGAAACAGTTTCAGCTCCTCTATGTTTCCGAGGAATCCAAACAGAGTCCTCATTTGTTCAGACGTTGTGCTCGGGGAGACATTAGTCACTTGAATGACGTGCGTGCTAGAATTCATTTTCGCTTAGCCTAATCAAGCTACCTAGCCTTCTGCTAGCAACGAGTCTGAATTCAAAACAAAAAAATATGAGCGAGGTAATAATTACGAGAAACACCACTAGGAAAATACAAAAGCTTGCATCATTCCTGTGGATGAAAGATGGTTATTGTTTGCTTGTGACAAATCGACATCGACCGTCAGCCGAGATCAACAATGCTGCTGGTGAAATGTCGCAAAGCAACGATGTTTTCCCAGGACGCTTTCACGTGTCGTATAAAAGCTCGTACTAATGAGTTTTACCCTAGCAAACGCGAATTGTTGAGAATACAGTAGGCCCTACTCTTACATCTTATCTGACCTCTACGGGTTTCAGGAGGCTACTGAGATCAATATTTGTGAAATTGAAAACATTCCATAATTATTTCAAAAATATACATATATCTCAGGCTGACAAATTGTCTAACCTGTAATACCCCTTAAACACCAAAAAAAAAACTACCCAGATAAATGGCGCTATGCGGACAGTGAATGTGATTGTGGTTGGATGAGAAGTATAAACATTGAGCATCCAGACACCCGATTGGTTTTCTCCGCGATGCGCCGGCAGATCGGAGCGACACCGGGTGGGAAAAGCGGTCGGTGGAAAGTTGGTATTTATCATGGAGCCTCCTCTTCCTCCTCCTCTTTCTCACGCAGATTCCATGTAACGTCAGATGAGTATCTTTATGACCGTGGGTTTGTCCTAACTGTTTTATTGAGAGTCTGGCTCAACACAGCGACCTGCAAGCAGCGTATTAAATAAAGTGATGTGTGTCTTAATGCGGCTTTGGAAATGAACACAAAGGGATTCTGTATTTTTCTCATAAAGCCTGAAAATACTGGTTATTTGGCCAATGTTTTGATAACCGACCGCTGCCAGTTCAGTGTTTCCCATCATTATAAACAGGGGTGCTGTTAAGAGTTTGTGCTTAATGGAATTTCTTACATTACTTTTACTTTTATACTTTAAGTAGTTTTGAAACCAGTACTTTTATACTTTTACTTAAGTAAAAAGCTTGAGTTGGTACTTAAACCTCTACAGGAGTCTTTTTATACCCTAGTATCTGTACTTCTATTGAGTAATGAATGTGAATACTTTTGACACCTCTGATCATCTCTGTTGTAAAAGTTACCTAACTGGTAGTTGACGTTGATGTATATATATTTTTTAATTTTAGAAAATCATGAATTTACTGTTACAAAAAATAATGGCATCAATTAATTAAAATGAAATGTCTTTGGTGTGCAAAGTCTAATGTTTCCGACTACACTTAAAGGCGGCGTGGTTCTGAATGCGGCTGAAGCCAAAGTGGGTGTGGCTAAAGTTGTGTGACAGCATTTTGTTGCTGGGCTGCTAGCTTCGAGCTTTTAGATTTTTTTCAGGCGTAGTGCCCTTTTTCTCATCAAAATCACAGACCAACGCCAACGCCGTAGCTATTGAAAGAACGGCAAATGCATGCAAAGATATATTAACAACGTGTTCAAGCAGCGTGTGGCTACGTGCTCGGGTTTAACCAACAGCTTCGGAGGGCAACTCAACGCTAACCGTACAACGTAATAACGTCATGCGCAAAGTCGTCGCTTTCTCAATTAGCATCCTCGCTAACAGTTGACACGCCAATAGTTTGCTGCAGTGTTTGTTACTGCACGTATTTTTTATTATGATTGGACAGTCCGTGAACGTTTACGTAGCTAGTCGTTGCATTTCGGTGTCACATTAGCAATGGAGTAGCATCGATACGTGCACGGAACGTTAAGCATCCAGTGACACGGCGAACAAGCTGCAAGATGGAATCGCACACATTAACGACGTGAGACAGGCAAGTGGGTTTCATTCCGTCTCCTGCTCTGTGTTTGGCTGAATTATATCTTTTGTGCATGGTAACAACTTAAACACAAATAAAAACGTACCAGCTAAATATAAAGATAACGTTATTGAACCCAGTGCACCCGTTTAAAACCTGTATGACTGTTTTAGCCCTACAGCGCCATCTCTAAAATAAACCCCTAAGACTAAAATAAAACAAGTATTCTTTCTCTCACAGGGAAATGTTAGTAACTACCCCCCTCTCTCCCCAAAACTATGAACTGAAAATACCCAAGATGGTGAAAGTATTCCCATGTACGCTCCCGTTCTCATGACAACCACAAGGAGCAATGGGCATCCTCAGGCTGGTCTCCAGAATCATGGGTAGGATCAGTACCTTCAGGTCCTATCAGTTCGTGCTTCTCTTGGCCGCTGCGCTTGCTGTCGTAGCTTTCTACTACTTCGGCTCAGAGAGGCAGAACTTCTCCAGTACCACCAAGAGGATCAAGCAGACCCAGGCCAGCCACAACGGCAACAGAAATGACGCTGACCTGACCGCCGACACCAGGCTCTCCCACCCGGCCGGAGTGGAGGAGCCAAGCGAGGAGGACCGAGGCGAAGTAGGAGGAGGCGGCGAGGGATCGAGGTCCAGGATAAGGGACGCCGGTGACCAACGCTACCACGCGCTCATGATGTTCACCAAGGTGGACAAGAGCAGGAGCCTGCAGGACAAGTTCCGGGTGGCTATGTTGTCTATGGTTAAGCACGGACATTTCTTCCAAGGAGAGGTGCTGGTCCTTCACTTTGTGTGCGACCAGACCAGCAGAGAACTGGGGGAGAGGATGCTGGAGGAGTTCCTCCTCGACGCGACGTTCAAGTATGAGGTAGGCGGTCTGTAAACGTGTTTGCACTACACCGTGCCGGTGTCGTGTGTTGAATTCAATGGAATGAGGAGAAACCCCTACGATGTTTGGTCTAATGAGGATTTCTATTTCCAGTAAAGTTGTTCTTGATGTTAATTGAAGTGACTGGAGATCCATTGAGTTTCTTTCCTTAGCTCAACACTGATATACTTTGATAGTCCGATGCAAAAGAACGTCCACAAGTAAACCTCTGCCTAAACCATTTGGACACACAGGAGGCTTATACCCAGTTACCCACACAAATGATCTGGATGTGCAATTTAAAGTTCAAACACATGGCGGCAGTGTTGGCCCATCATACAAATCCCTCTCTGGGGGGATGCCCTGCAGCTTTGTCCTAAAAAGTGGCCCTCTCAGTTGCATGCAGCGTTGGTTGTTTAGTCCTCTATGCATTTTGTCTCAGGAATTTCTCCTTCGTCTACCACATCTGGTGTTGTTACAGCTGTGTGTCGGCTCATGCTGATCCCAAAGCCGCGTGGGTCGGTCGGACGTTTGCTCAGCTTGGCATATTGGCAGTTTAGAGCCTGTGGGTCACATTGCTTCCTGTTTATCTCACTCTCTGTACTCTTAAATGTGTTCTGTTCTGAGTGTGATGTGAGGTTGTCGGATGTTTACCGACTAGGCGCAGCCTATGGTGTTACTAAACTTGTTTCTGGTAGTGTGTGTGCTCTGTAGCATATCACAAGTGTTTTATTGGTGTACATATTATTTAAACTGTAACATTTTGCAACCAGTATGTTCTTTGGTCGTCGTATATCCCCAGACTATCCATCAAATCATTTGGGCCATTATTGTATTAGTTCTTTTAAATTAGTTTTCTTCAAGCATTGTGACCGTGATATTTGTTGAGCAGCTGTTAACCGAAAAACAACTTCCTGGTTGGACTCTGGCAACCTCTCTCTCTCGTCCCTATACTGTCCTCTCCCCGAAGTTGGTCCACCATGCAAACTGAGGCTACTATATCTGTGATCAGCTATGACTCACACACAAATATTGAAGGCCATGTGTCCATCGGGCTCCCGTTCGCACATTGTGACCTGGGTAAACACGTTTTTATAACACATTTTGGGCTTTTGTAAAACAATTTAGAAAAAAAAGTACATTCTCTGTTATACGTAACATTAAGATGTACCCCCAGTGGTATTATAACTGTCACGGTGTCCTTCCGGACCAGTGCCTTTTAACATCTTGGTTTGAGATGATGACTCATGACGTCATTTCCCCCGACACAAGCACCACCATAAAGAGCCTCTGCCTCTATTGGAGTGCACACAAAACGGTCGCACACTGAAGTCGCAGCCTGGTCGCCCCCCAGGGGCCGACTGAGGCAGTGCGTGTAGCACGTTGACATTCCCGTCTGCTTAACTTAGCTTTTCTTTCTTTTTATTATTCATTATATCTAAAAAGGAGCACGGGGGTGGGCGGCATCAGTTACGCAAGCATTTTAGCCCCACCACTTCTCTGGTGAATTCAATGGGCCGTCAGTCCTCAGTCACACTGCCCCGGAGGCTGTGCTCATTACTGCTGACCATCAGTCACACAACACACTTCATTTGTGTGCCTTTTGTAAATTAGTCCTTTCTCGTATGGAAAACACTGAGAAGTTGTTGTTTTTCTGCATAGTTTATAACATATTATGCATAACCTAGTAATGTGTCCAAATTCATACTTTTCTATTTAACAGCAAACATGGATTCTGATATTGGTTCTGTGGTGCAACTCGTTTAGTTAATTTCATATAATGTCTCCTTTGCAGTCTGAATGTGTGAGAATGATTTAATATCAAATAACCCCCCTCCCCCGGAATTCTCTGGAATAATCTGGAATTAAAAAGGAAATATACATTTTTTTTCTTTCCCACGCACGGCAGTTTCGCACTGACTTGAATGTGCGCATGTGGCACCAGCGGACCGACTACTCCCCCTCCCCCACAGAGGGGAAACACTGATGACCCATCGAGGCACTTGAGCCTGATTTATGGCAGCTACATTGTCCATCTTTTATTGGAGGCCTCTAACATACACACATTTCTCTGGAAATACAATTTGTTCCAAACCAGCACACATTTTTCCTCCTGCAGAACCCTTAAAAGATAATCAGAGACGGTTGGTTTTATTAGAAGTGCTATCAGAAGATTTTCCTATACGGGGATGTGTAGCATGTGCAGCAAAGTATTTGTAGTATATTCAAGGCGCTACTGCTTATGGGACTCTGTTGTACTAACGTGATTCCACTGTGCGGGTCCACAGGTGTTGTTTCATGACGTGGTGGCTCTCACTCAGAAGCTCTTCCCCATCGTAGAGGCCATGCAGAAGCACTTCAGCGCTGGCTCTGGGGCTTACTACAGCGACGCCATCTTCTTTCTGTCGGTGGCCATGCATCACATCATGCCTGAAAGTAAGGAAATGCATATTTTGTCACATGCCATTCTGTTAGATAAAGATATTTATCTTTAGATTAAAAGATATGTCTGATCTATGCATGTCTTATTATTTCAGTCTAAAGGTTACCTCATAGGGGTCATTTTTGGGTTAGTTTTTTTTTTTTTTTCACACATTTTGAGTGTTTCCATCATGCAGAATACAAAAATAAGAAAGGAAATTAAAAGACCGATTCTTTACATATTACATCCAGAAAAGCCTGTTTTCTTTTTCATAAATATTGAATTTTAGCTTTAAAGGGATTCTTCTCATTCTCTCGTAGGCTGTATTTTAAATTCACTCAGATACTCTCTTTTTTCCTCCCTGGCACTGCTGGTGCACAGCTGGAGAGGGCAGCATGGAAAGGTATCTAACAGACACGTGGCATGCTGCAGAGGCCCTGGGGAGGGAGGAAGGGAGGGAGGGAGGATGTGCTCTGTCACTGCTGCCCACTTTTAGTGCGCCCTGCATGCATGCTGACCGATGGCAGCGACACGCGCCCACCACCCACCCGGAATCTTTTTCGCAAAACTATCCGAACCTAAAAGGTCTGGACACACGGGAGGGTGCCGTCTGTGGCCGCAACAGGGTCTCGCGTTGAGTCCCTGAAATACTCATCAATCAGCCATGTGGGCCCTCTGCTCTGTGGTCACACATTCATATTTAAAGAATCCTTTTTATCTCTAAAGGGCATGATGGGGTTGTCCTAACACAGGGAAGGAGGGGGGGGGGGATTTCCACGAGCAACCCAGTAGAAACAGAACCTCATTTATGATTGAAGACAAACGTGATATCCGTAAATAAATATAGCAGCTGCAAGTGGGAGGGCTTGAAATGTAACATCCTTTTAACCTGCGAGGTGGGCGGCGTTCAGATTTCAGCAGATTTAATTTAGTTGTTAAAAGAGAAGAAGGAGGTTGACGAAATTGTGCAGCCCTTTGACCAGCTACACAGCCTGAAGAACATGTGTTGCTTCAATATAAATGACAAAATAGGTACTTATCTTGTGTTTTTTTTATTTACATATTTTTTGGACTAGAACTGTGGAGAAACAATATTTTTAGTCAATAAACTAAATACCTATTAGATATCGCAAAACTGCTTTAACGCACAGTATGTTATTTAAAGATGGCACATGTGATATACTGTGTGACGAAGAGTAGATTAATGGCTTATAAAGAGAGCACTCTATTTTGACACCAGCTGTCCTTGGAGGATGAGGAATAAAATTGCACGATGGAAACATGTTCTCAATGATTCGGTTCCTAAGAAACACTGTTTTTCTTGGCGGAGAGGCGTTCCATGTTTTGTTTCCCCTCTAGAGGTCACTCAACATGCTGGGACTTGAGTTCCTCCTCAAACGCCGCCTTTTATGTTCCACAGCGGGTGGAGTGGCACAGCGGCAGATGGAGGGCACAAATGTTGATTTATTCATTAATAGTTTTAAGGTTGTCTCCTCATTTGCTCCTTCACGGCCATCTGTTTCACCTGCTATCAGTGCCTCGTGAAATTTCAAGGTGAAGCACCAAAATGTTAATTGCTTTTGAGATTAATCCTTTCAATAATTTCTATTAGCAAACACTGGAGTCTAACTTGTGAAGACATGCCTAGAATATCGGACGTAAATCCCACTTCTATTCAAATTGTTTTCAAAATTTCTCCAGCTGCAATGAAATGACTTTGTTGACGTGTAGTCAGTGGTGTCTGAAAGGGTTGATCTTCAACGGTCTGGTTTGGACCGGTGTCTTGGTCCAGCTTGGATAGCCGGTCATGCTGTTGCCAACCTTTCTGTAGCAGGTCTGTACACTGTTTTAGGATCAATGAACACACAGACGCTGTATTATATTAATATAATAAGTCATGGTTATTCTTAAAGGCATACGAGACAAAGGCATCGTTTTGGAGAAATATTATACTAATATATATATATATATATATACTAAATATTCTACTTAAAAATGACACTTTAAAAATACTAAATTTAGTTGAATGTTTAACTCATGATCTTGGTGAAAGTAGACAACAATGACCCTAAACCATTAAGTGCTAACATCAGACTGACATCAGGGCTTAATTGACCTGTTTAGTTGACCCACTTGTTTCCTGAAAGAAGGTTGTTGTTTTGTTGCTGTGGCTGAGTTGAGGTTCACTGACCGGAGCCTGTGGTCTCCGAGTCACGTTAACAACGTTATTCCTGCGCTAACGTTGTTAAGCAAGATGGATTTTAACCCTCGTTATTTCCAATCCATCTCCATTTGATTTGTCAATGTTCGTCCTTTATAAGAACTAGAAATCGCACACGTTGACGACATCTGGGTTTTCTAAATGCTGCCATAATATAAGAATGAGATAGAAATGCACCTTCTGTCTTCCCTCTTTTGTTACTCTTCTGTCATGCACAGCTTTCTGTAAACAAGGAATGCTGTCTCGCCTGAAAAACAAATACTCTGCTCGGCAACAAGTACATTGAGCCAATCAATGTACTTGTTCAAGTCCCATATTGTGCTTATTATCTGCAATCAATGACACCAGATCATGTATAAAAAAGGTGAAATTATAACCATCTTCTTATATTACATCAAAACATTTTAAGTCTGCATGAGGAATGTTCTTACGGTGGCCTTGATCTCAGGAAAGCAGCTTTAGTTGGAGTGTAAAAATAACGACCAATGACATTGTTGCTTAAGTTATTGACTTCTCTTATGATAAGAACCTCTATCAGTAGACCTCTTATGCACAGCATATTTGGTTATCTATGGAAGAGCGATGACTTTAAGGCAGTGATGGAAATCCAAACGTACGATGTGAGAAAGTCTTGCAATACACTAAATGAACATTTACTGAAACCATAATAAGCGTTAATCAAACACCGCCATACTTTCACCTTCACAGCATTGTGTGTTGAGTCGTCGATCTTGCATCAAACACACCACAGTGTTTTAACAGCGCAAGGCCCTCTTCCTGTTATTTAGTCACTAGTTAATCCCCGTTAGTGCAGACAAACAGCGTTGACCACTCAGAGATTACCCGGCAAAGCCCCTCTCTGGCCCGCAGTACACGGAGGCATTGTGGTGGCAACTTCCTTGTTTGGAAAGCAGGTCACCGCACTGCTGAATCTTCTTTTTCCACCACTTGTTTCAACAGAAACTGCCAATCATCTTTGCAGCCAATGTGTAGCACAGCTATGACCTCCCAATAGTCATACCCTTCATTCTTTAGCATGTTGAGGTCAGTCCTGCACTGGACACTTATTTTATTTTTAAACCAACTTAAGAGTTGGAATTTTTAAGTTTTAACTTCAGGAATAACCCTTTTAGCCAGACATAAAATTAAGGAACACCAACATAATTACTGTGTTTATTTATAATGACTTGCAAGCAACACTGGTGTACATTTAAAAAACATAGTGTGTGTGTGTATAAACGGCATAACATAAAGATGGAAAATTAGCATCAAGATTAGTTAAGCAACCGTGCAACACATGCTGCTGAGAAGATGAAATTGAACTTCTCTGCCTTGCTTACATTGAACTGGTTGATAATTTTCTTTATTTTTCAAGTGCGTCTTTATTTTCTTTCTTTCTATCTTTATTACCTGCTGGACTCAATTTACGAAATGTCTGAATTTACATTTTGTGCTTCTGGAATTTTAATTGCTGGATCTTAACGAGTCTTTCAATAACTGAAACAGATCTGAAATTATCCAGGCAATTCATACTGATCATTATTTTTATGTTGTCATAATTTAGTCCCTAAGCACCAGTTGCACCAATTCTGCAGTAGACCAGCCTTCTATATTTGACAGTTTGTCTAAAGCTGACCATTGTTTTCATCATCATGTTTCCCTGGCACAGCATTCCTGAGTATTTCCCAACCTTTTGTCACCATGCCAACCACCAAAACACAGGAAGCTGAAACAATGAACAGATGAGGGCTGAATATCCTGGACACTGTTACCGTTTCATCCACAAACAACTGTGTTAATAATTTACTGTATGTTCACTCACAGTTGTCAAGCATTTACTTTTTTATAGTCCTGCTCAACTTTCTAAGCATTTCTTTCCCAGAATGTATTGACATTTTCCTGGGATTCACTTTTATTTAAGGCCAATAGGTACATTACGGAAAGCGAAAGTGAGCACTACCTTGTTTTTGTGATCTTTTCAAAGATGATTATTCCTCACTCACTTACATGGATCAAGCCATCAAACAGCAATCAGCTTACAGGTTGTTAACAGTGTGATGCTGCCTTATCACGGTGTTGTGCTCTTTCTTCTCTTAGGTCTGACGCGCATAGTGCAGCTTGACCTGGACCTGAAATACAAGACGAACATCAGGGACCTTTTCCAAGAATTTGAGCAGTTTCCTCCAGGAGCGGTTATAGGTATTGCCAGAGAGATGCAGCCGGTTTACAGGTAGGCAGTGTGGCACAACACACCAGATGCAAGTAATGCACATTGGTCAGTGTAGCACAAAATACATTGGCATGAAAAAAAGGTCTCTAGGCACAACTTATGGAAGTAGATAATTGTCCCTGAAGTCCAACATTTGCCTCGTTACATTCATTTCATTGATTCTGACTGCACATGTCCTAGTGCAGTTGTGACACGGGCTGAGCATCCAGCACAGCTCTTTGTGAGGAGACACTGAAATGTATCCGAAGCAACGACATGCAAAAGCTGCTTTTGATCAGACAATCTTGTTTTTGTTTTTCCCTTTTGAGTTTGTCTGTGCAAAATCTTTCTTGAATAGTTGGAACAATCATCTGAAAGGCAAGATCATCAAGAGCAAAGTCTATTTTGCAATGCTGATGTTATATGTATGCATGAAATTGGTAAGTGCAGCCACGTTAGCAATATTTCTTCTTTATCTCTCTCCCACTACCAATAATGGGATAACGGCTCGCTCACTTTTGTTGACCGGAGATGGATTGTGGTTTTAATGGGCCACACTTGCACATTCAGTTATTTTCTTACAGTTTTGAAGTGCAAAAGTGTGTGTGTGTGTGTGTGTGTGGACGCGCGCGCAGTAGGCTAATACCCGCCCACCTAACTTCCACTCACCTAGCCTAGCTCTCCTCATTAAGTGTAGGAGCTTGTGTGGTGTTGAGTGATGTAATGTAACTAGTCATGTTCTATTTTAGCGCACCTCATTCTCAATTGCAGCTAGCTCACACAACAAATGACTAAGTTCCTTTTCACTCCGTCAGATGTAGCGTTTGCGTGTGTGTGCGCGTGTGTGCGCGCACGCCCGCATTATGCTTTCGGTGTTCTAAGTGTGTAAGGATCTTAATGTCGGCTAAAATACGACGTATATTAGTAGCATTAAGGTAGCAGTCGTTCCCTTTTATCCAAGACTGACTGTTCACTTGTTAAAACGACAAACACCAACTGCGAGCTGACTGTATCAGTTGTCAGTAATTGGCGTTAATTGTGAAGGACAGAATTTAAGTCCCGTGTTCAATTTGTGTTCTCTCTCCCGCTGTGTTCGCAGGTCATTTGTGTGGTGGGGAATCCCTCTTCTCCCTAACCCCACCGCACAGCAGTGACTGTGAATTGAGTGTGTTATTATATAGCTACAAAAAACTCAAGATTGCATCAAATCAATTTCAGCATTCTTCCAGTTAAACACACATTCTATCCCCATAACATGATCATAGCACTTCTCACGTGCTCTATTATGTACGTCCTTTTACCTGATTTGTGGGATAAAATGGTTGCCATGATGTAAAAAGCCATCAGTGGAAATTAGTATTTGTCTGCAAAGGTTGGCAAACTGCATACGTTTGTGAGTCAGGCTTCTGCATATGTAGTTTAAAAAGTGAAATGTGAAATGAAATCTGCACCGGCTCAATGGGTTACTGACCCTGGGAATAGCGCGCTGCTGTTGTTACTGTGGCCCCGGAGACGATCATCTAAAAACACACCGCAACATAGCCGGAGATTGTGCATCTTAGCATGCAAAGCCTCCCTGTTTGAAAATCAAGGGACGCTAACTAAACTTTCACACTGTCAACTGGTTCTCTGTCTTTGTATACCGCTTTTGGTGTGGATGACCATTTGCAAGCAACTCGTTCTACCAGCAAATGTTGATTTAAATTTCACAGTTTTGAAGCACATCGCAGAACCAACAATATTTTAATTTTCAAACTAGTTATTATGTCACCTGAAGTGTTTCCCTTTAAATGAAAGGTCTCCCTGCTCCCACACCGTTTAGGTGCGAATAGACCGAGCATAATGTTTGAGAACGCGTCCTCCCACCAGCTGCATTCAGAACACATCCTGCATTTGAAAAAAATGCCACATGTACTTTCCCAGCAGCTGCATTTTGAATGTTTTCAAAACCCAAGAGATAAGGCCCACTCACATAAGTGTCATAGCCAAAACCACAAACACACACAATGAGAGACGTTGGCCAGAAGCAAATCACGCTTTTTTTCCCCCTTTGTCTACCAAGCCTCCATTATGTGATACATCCCACTTATTCTAGTTTTTCTCTAGACTGCATTAGTTAAAAGAAAGTACATGTATATCCTTTTGCCTCCCAGGTTTACATGGAAGAAAACTAATCAAATGTAGATTGTTATCAAAGCAGTTTTCAGGTTTCACACATTATTTGTATCCTAACGGCTTTACAGAAAAAAAAACTAACTTTTCCAAAAAAAGCACATTTGTTGACTATTTTTATTATGATTTTATCCTAGTTTATTTTATTTGAGGAATAGTGTGAGATTTGTGAAATACGCTTAGATTTCTGCAACCTCCACTTGTTGCCAAGCAACTGTTCAGAGCCTAGAATCAGTCATAATCTGTCTGTTTTTTAAGGGATCAACAATGTTTTCTATAATGGTTAATTATCATCTGATTAAAACTAAATATTTGTCAAAATATACTAGTATGAGGACAGTGTTCTATCTCTAGGGAATTGTGGGATTGATTAACTACAACCCACAATTTGCCACCAAGACACTTACAGGCTCCGAGGTGTTGTACAACGCACTCTGGCCTAACTTTAAAAAATCACTGAAAAAGTATGATGAAAGGCAATCCACTCAAAATTGAAGACATGTCAAACAATTTTGGCAAAAAACTACATTAATCTAAATCAACCTTCCTCCCACGTGGCAGCAGCTGAGTAGCGGCGAGGTTCTTCGCAGTGTGACTTCTGTTTCTCTGGGCACAGAGTGCTGCTCCGCTGTGTTCTCCATCCAGTAGTGAGGGAGCAGTCGGCAGGCAGCCCAATAAAGCACTTTAATAAAAGTTATTTTGAGAACACGGGAGTCACAGCAACCAGGAGAGGCTGTGGGTATAGCAGCTATATCTGGTCACCCAAAATATTCTGCCGGGGGTTTTTTTCATCGAGAAATTTAGAGATTGCCGTGGTTTGAGACTCCGAGGCGTCCACATGCACGCACCTGATTGCGTAATCCTCCAGTTGGACGTGCTAAAATGTTTGATCAGGTTCATTAAAGAAGCCCAGCCACTGTATTTTTTATAAGGCTACTTTGCTGTCAGCCTTATATTACAGCCACCATGACACAGATGTAATATTTGGCTGTTACAACATAACACAGTGGAACATTAATTTACCCCCTAGCTCAAGGTTGGCAACAACACACACACACACACACACACACACACACACACACATTTTCCAAGGAGAGCGAGAGAGACTCCCAGAAGTCGTGTCTTTTATTGTGTCCTTGGAACCTCCAATCAGATGGGCTGGTTGGGGAGGTGAGTGTGCCAGCTCCTCCCACCGGGAAACCATCCAGAGCAAGAACACAGCCAGCCGAGTGGCTCAGAGGGGCATCGCAATAAAGACGCCTGTGTAAATGTTCCCTTAATGACCTACCCCCCCCGTACACCCAGTGTATGTCTTTAAAGGATGACAAATGCTCCACACAGGCCACAGGTCCCCAGCTACCAAACCAACAGATTGTATACAACTGTGTGGACAAGCTACAGCTGCAGAATGTAGGTCAGCTTTAATATCAGAGAGTGCCTCAGAGAATCTCCCTTCTCCCACTAGATTTGAGCAAGTGGTCCCCTCCACAATATGAATCATATTAGTTTTTTTTGACACAATCTTTTTCCCACATGCATTCATCTGTATCAACAATGTTTTTTTTTTCTCTTGTTACTTTTTTTCAAAATGAATTGCCCACTTGTTTAAAAAGCAACTCACTCCTAGATGAATCCTTGTTAATCTAACGTAGGCTTGGCCAGCACTAATCTCATCTCATGTACACATACATGAGATGAGATAAAGAATACATTCCCATACAGCCACCTCTGGGGTCTCACGTTTTTCTGGACACGAGTAACAGTTGTGCATATAAAGTACAAGTGTTTGTTGAAGGGAGCTCTGTGTCATTCAGCTACTTAGTAGCTGGTCTGTTGGCAGAACAAGGTGCTGTTGGCACGAGCGTCTGGCACGCGCCTGGAACAACAGGTTTTTTTTGTGCTTGTGCAGTTTTTGTAGAGTTGACCCTCCCTTCTTCCTGGACGTGCAACAGCCCAAACTTGCGCATCGGTGAGACATTTCACCATCGCTGTACAAGTTCCACACGTTGCAGAGGGACGGGTAGCGGTTCAGAGTCTTTTTAATCAACACAAGAAGGTGGTTGAAGAAGTCTAAATTAACTGTTGATTAATTTAGACTTTTCTGACATATTCCAGGCTTACCACCTCTTGATAAAATACTTGTTGTTTGGTTGTTGACTTTTTTCACGGACAAAATGCGCTAATTTAAAAGTGAGCCTTTCTGTCTTTCCTCAGACACACCTTCTGGCAGTATCGTAAGGAGAACCCTCAAACCAGAGTAGGGGGTCCGCCCCCCGAAGGCCTACCGGGCTTCAACAGCGGCGTGATGTTACTGGACCTCGGCGCTATGAGGGCCTCGGCGCTCTACAACCGGTTGTTGGAGCCGAGCCACGTGGCCAAACTAGCAGACCAGTATCGCTTCAGGGGCCACCTGGGGGACCAGGACTTCTTCACTATGATCGGCATGGAGCACCCGGAGCTCTTCCATCCGCTGGCCTGCGGGTGGAATCGCCAGCTGTGCACGTGGTGGCGGGACCACGGCTACGGAGACGTTTTTCAGATGTATTATCGCTGTGAAGAACTTGTCTATATCTACCACGGGAACTGTAACTCTCCCATTCCAGATGATTGATCCCCGAACAGAAAAAGAAGGCAATGAATCAATGTAGATTAGGGAAAATATTTGTTCTGCTTTTTTGGAAGAGAGGATACTGACTTATGTGGCAGTTTTTTTTTTTTTTTTACCACTATAAAGGCAGCGCAGACTCGGCCCCCTGCTGGCCATGGGGAACGCAAGGCGCTGCAATAGCTGGCACACTTCCTCAGACACAGAAGATGAAATATAAGAAGATTCGAAATATGCTGTTACAAGTAAGGTTCCAGTTCCTTGCCCGTATTTGATTGGCTAGCATGGCCCCTTTTAAAGAATAAGCCTCTTGGCCGCAAGTGTGTATGAAAGTTCCTTTGCTGCAGGTAGGAAAGGACGTGTCGGGAAATGAGGGTTAACAATAGTGGCTTTCGTTTGTGCTCCAGTGTTTGCGGTTTAGCAGAGGCCAAACTCACACTTCACATGACCGCCTCACGATTTGTGAAGACGGTAACCCACTTCTGAGTTTTCCCGCTGTGCTCGCTGAACTCTCACTCGGGTTTCAAAGTAATGTCATCACTCAATATTCATCAGTCAGGATGCACGCTTTAACACACGTGTGCGCTAAAGTGAGAGTGAAGCTCAGGTGGTCTGCCCTTCACCACAAGTGGGGTCAAAGACATGCCAACAAAAACCCTTGAGAATAAACATTATTGCAAATTTATTTAGCTGGTCAATAGTTTTTCGGACTTTTTCAGAACAACATTTTTTAATCTCTGGCTCTAAAACACAGAGGATTGTTAAATAATAGATCATATTGAAAATAACCATTCTCCAATTGCACTTTAAAACTTCCAAACACAATCTTCATCATCACGGGTTGTGTTGACTAGACAGGTAGATTTATTGAATTGCATTGAAGTATGTGTGTGGATTGATTTCCCACTCTTTAGGTAGCAATTGTTCATCAAAGCATACTCGTTTGCAGAAGAACGTTGTGTTTGAACCACGATGACTGTGTTTAAAAATGTAAAAAGAGAAAAAATGCAATTAATAATTCAAGTTGAATGGATGAAGTTAATTCAAGTTTCCATTGATGGTTTAGTTTAAATAACTGAAACCACAAAAAGAAGAACTAAAACTAATCCAAACATGTATATGTTGCTCTGGTTGACATTGCTGAACAGTACGTTATAGGCTCCTCATCCTTTAGAAAATATATCAATACAGTATATGTTTATCTTCACTGTAGATAACTATGATCTTCTGTGATATGCCAGTAATGAATAATTTACTGACTGGCACTCGTCTCCATTGCTCTGGCTGGCGAATAGGGCAGCAACAGAGTACCTCCAGTCCCGTCTGTTTTGGGATAGTCACCCTAATCCATCAATAGTTATTATTAACGGGAATTACCAACTAAACAGATCCTCCTCCTTTCATGAGTATCAAATTACCTGTGTAGTTTTTTCCAGAAACCACCGTTCGAATAAAAAGGGAAATTATGGAGATAAAAGCATTACCAATGTTTTAATGTTGCTTTTACCCACCAGCAAAACTGTGATTAACTCGGGAAGTGGATGAAAGTAATTTCAGAAGGTTGACCATTTTTTTTCTTTTATGTAATCAGCATTCCTAAATAAATTCTATGACATTGTCACTTTTTTAAAGACATTATCGTGTTGTGTATAGTAATATTGCAGGCTTGAGTTAGTCTTCGCGGCAGTGTCCAGCCGTTAAGCTGCTCGGTTTTATTCATTATTCAGATTTGTGACTTTTCTTCTTCGACAGACATGACCCATTTCTGTCCCTCAAATTTGCAAACGCAGGTAGCGAACGCTCCGTAGAACGAACAGAACCACATCAATCCGCCTCGACCCCTGGGTGAGCTGACATTAAAATAACCTAGTTTACACCTGAAGCTAAAATGCATTAATAAATCCTGTAAAATAATGGTGGTTTGTTTGCATTGAAATCTGTTTGCCCCTTTTTCAAAATTCCTGTTGGTTATCATACAACAGAGACAACAATGTAGACAGGAATACAGAGATTCAAGCATTTCTACCTTTTTATCTGGCAGAAGATATTGTTTTCATGGGCCATTTTGAAATGCTCATTCCTGCACAGGTCTGCATGGATATTTAAATATTTTAGCTACATGCAAACAAGACACAAACTCTTTACCCAGCATTGCAAAACCCCCCGCTGCATTATGAACACTTTGTAGTTCCACTGCCTGGTCCCCAGGAACAGCTTCTCTGCTGTTTAAGTTCTATTAGTAGGGCTTGGCATGATAGTCATGGGCTAAGTAGCTTTGCAGTGTACTATGCTTTCTAAAAATCCCTGTGCTTTGATTCATCGCCAAACACTTTGAGATTTACCTTCAGGCAAGCAGCAGAAACAGCAGGCTGGTATAGATTTGACGGAGCAGCAGCATTGATGTCTTTTCCGAGAAACACAAACAGCTCGATATGGAGCTCAGTGAGACTCCTACAGATTGTCAGCCGAGTGGAGACAAATGCTCAGCACAATCTAACGGCTAATCATGGATGACTCACTAAGTCGGGGACTCGTTACATGGTGATACTCCTGTGCAAAGAGAACAGCAAATGAACAAGTGTAGGAGCGCGCTTTCTGCGTATGGCAACAAGTCAAAGAATCCACCGACCTGGTTCTCGTCTGGGAACTACTTCCATTTGTTTCTGACAGTGTTGCTTTGAACAAACCGGAACTTTTATACTCTGGCACTGCTAGCAGACGGCACGGACACATGAACTTTCTTACTCTTCGTTTTCATTGTGTAATACTGAAATATTTGCCTTAACTCGTGTCCTTCTTGTTGGCTGTGAATGCCCTGTTCAACATTTTGCGACTTCTAAACTTGAAATGTAGCCGTGTTGATGCAATGATGCAATGATGACAGTGTTTTTTAGGGACAAGACCAAAAAATAAATAAAACCGCTAAGATTTTAAATAATTTAAATTATAATATATTGATACTAATATAGCAGCAAACAATTAGCTATCTAAAGACATGGTGAGTAATCGAGCCGTTGCTGTTAGCCGTGTGGAGGCGATCATTTAATCCCATTCAACACTGTCATCTCTTAGCAGCAGAAAAGCCCCCCGAACTAAATCTTTAAATCAGAAGAAAAGGGCTTTTGCAGAAAAAGCAAACTAGATAAAATTCCACAGACGTTGGTGAAAACATGTATTGCCTCCACTGTTTGTAACTTTTCAAAGGCACTTACATGATGTGAACTCCATACATACATACATACATACGTAGCCTACCTGCGGTTTTCGGATGAATTTGTGACTGTATGTGCTGATGACAGTTCTCCTCTGGACAAAATGTAAAATAGGCCAGCATCTTCTCTTTAAGACCCTCTCTACCGTGTTTGTCTCTCACCACCACTCACTCCCCCGGGCAGTCTGTTGAAAAAAAAAAAAAAAAGCTGAACAATGAGCGACCTTCTTGCTTTATTAAGCTGCGGTCTGATTCCCCGGTGCTGTGTGCCATTTTTCACAACGCTGTTCCACGAATGCCTCACCTTGGCACTGTGAATACAGCGTTTCCCATTGATCACCCAAACTCTCACCACAGATCTATACACCAAATGCTTTTGGTTGTTTTGGGTCCCTTCCGCCATTCTAGTCACTCACTCGTAGCCGTGATGCAGCAAAGGATGCGTTACGCTCGTGCAGGCATTCTCCACAGAACAGAATACAGATGTGCAGATCCTGTTGCCATTAACGGAGATCTTCCTCTGGCTCCGTTCACGATGCTCCTATTTTGCACCCGAACCTGTTGATGCATAAAAAGTCACAAACTAACATGCACTCACGAACACCGCCACCATCTGTGTTCCTCGGGGATTGCTTTATTTTCCACTTCTCAGTGTCACAACAGCTGTCACTGATAAACTAGAGGGAAGATTATAACGGCAGCAGAGCGTCTTATCAGCCAAAATGAAATGGCTGGAAATTTTGGCCATTGAGTGCCAACATGCTTGCTTGCTGCTGCTCATTGGTTTAAATGAACAGGGGCCATGTACGAATAGTTTTGGCGAGTTTATAAAATTATTTGAAACTAATGAAATAAAGAACAAAATTGTCATTTTAGATCTTAATGATAATCTCACTTATACATTATGCACTTACCGGGCTGCAAGAACACATTGTATACAGGTTGGGTACTAAGACTTCCTCAGACCATTTGAAAGTGTAAATAAGGTTTGCAAATATTGAACACCGTACTGAATAAAGCTACTGTGAAATAATCCTCCATTTAAAGTACAACAGCAGTAAGACCCTTGAGACACATAAGCACATTTCAATCAGATGTTCGTTGGTTCAGATCGTAATCATGTCAAAAAACACCAGATTAACTATGCAAGGTCAGGTGGGCGAAGGAGATGGATTTGGGAGTTGCGTCAAGCACCACGGGGAACACGCAATGAGCAGACAGTGAGATACATGAACAGACGGTCTCAAGGGCTTCACCAAGACGTATCACAGCCATTTATTCACAAAATATGAAACCCGCAAAACCTTCCTGGAAGATGCCAACTGTGAAAACTGTCCGGGAGACTGACCCACATAATATATGGCTCTTTTTTAGCAGAAATTAGGTCTGTGTATTGCCCTACTTCCCAGTCCCAAGGGAGAAATATTCATGTTAACGTTTAATCTTGTATTCTGCTGCAGAATGAGATTGGAAATCTGAGGTGGTGATCTTTTCGTAAGACAAGATGAGTGAAGTCCAATCATGTTATGTCTTATGTGTATAAAAGGTTATTTCTCAACACATGGTAGAGAACTGCGTTATCGCTCACTCAACTTGTTCGGTTGTTTGAGATAGAGTGATTGCATCTTAATGTACACAGCAACACAATGTGTAGATGTAGTCGGAAGAAACCATAGCAATATTCTACCGTTGCTCAGCTCTCTACTGTCAGTAAAGCCTTACGCCGTAGAGAAAAGCGAATCTCCCGTAGGGTTAATGGGAGATTGATCGAGTCAAATAGTCAATTAAGATTATACCACTCAAACTGGGCCATCTTATCTCTTGTGAAGTCAATATGTTTTATTTTAAGAGCCTGTATAGACTCAAAGCATCAATTAAGAGAACCTATTTGGTCCTGAATCTTAAAAGACATGGCCTAGATAACTAGAGAGGGACATCAAGGTTTAAACGACTTTTATCTTAAAGTGCACGAGACGCTTCATTGGTCAGTAGAACAAATCCAGTTAGTTCCCTTTGAAAGAGTGAGAGGTTTTTTTTTATTTCCAAGTGTGCACGGTGAAGCGACACATGGGTGATGGGTGAATCATGTTACTTTAGCTTTTAAATGCTTTATTGCCTGACTTGACAAACCCTACATTTTGACCCACTTTGGAATACTTAGTTAGTTATATGAAATCTGATGCTTATTAAAGACACAAGTATTGCTTTTGGTAAGACCATAGGATGGCATTTATAGCAGTTTGTAGGAAGAGACGGCCAACAGGTGTGTGTGTGTGTGTGTGTGTGTGTGTGTGTCTTTGTGTGTTGTAAAGCTAAAGGACAGCTGTGCATATAAAACAACTTGGGTTTGACTGTATGTAATACTTGCTCATAACACATATATAATGGAGCTTTGACCAGTAGACTTATGCTCTCAAACTGTACATTGGCCTATTTAGTTTCCCTTACGTCAGGACACAAACAGCAGACCACACAAGTAGGTTAGTGTGTTACGGAACATGGAACAGGATGTCGAGACGCTCTAGTGGTGATTAACGGCTACTCAGGCCACAACGCTGCTGTTACATGCCAGACGGGGACGGTCTGCATGTGTTCTTGTCGTTCTCCCTCCTGCTCATTGGTTTCTCTCCCCCAGTGATTATGCTGATTGGCCAACTCCAAACACAGGTGGAAAGCAATCAGCAGTTCCGGTGGCAGTCCATAAAGGAAGACTCCTGAGAAGTGAAGTGGGTGTGTTCTGTGCTGCGGGCTGGTGGCCAGTCTTCCTGTACATGAGCTTTAGCTGGCTGCTGGCAAAACTGGAGTTTGGTAAGGTGGAGGTTGAGGACCTTAGTAAGTTGGGGTACCCTGTACATTCTTGCACGTAGGTATACCTTTGTATAGACACACTAGGTGTAGTGGTTGTTGCCTCCTGTGTAACGTTTTCCTTTAGTCCTTTTTAGAGAAGCAGGTAAGGTATTTTGTTTGACTTGTTTTGGATGAAGAGCCAGTGGTGAGCTAGGCCTCGTTTTGTTATATTCATTTCATTTGTTTGGCACAACCTGTAGGTCCCATCTTCCACCATCTCCCTCCCTCTTGTTGGGACCTTCTTTTTGTGTAAGAATAAAAACTAGAAAGACACCTTTTACCCTGACTCTGTCACCTTTCTTTGATTGTTGTTTTACTGTCCTGGAGTCTACAAAAGGGCCGTAACACAAGTGGGGGCTCGTCCGGGATCTTTCCCTTGAAGAAAAGAAAAAGTCGGTAAAAGGGGAAGAATTAATTTGTAGTTTGGTCAACGGTAACCATGAATTTTGACTTGCAGGATTTTATTGTAAATCCAAGTTTTGAAAAAGTTGACTTGTGCCGAAAAGATGATTTATTGTCCATCGCATCCCATTTTGATATAAGCGTTCGAAAGTATAGTCTTAAACGGGACATAAAAGACAAAGTATTAGAACAATTGGTAGAGTTAAAGGTCCTAGCCGTTCCTGTTGGGGAGGATTTTCCAGGTGCGGGTGCTGGAGCTTCCCCTGTTGGAAGCAAGGGTACACCGGCTACTCCTTCGGGTGAAAAGTTTGAACCTGAGGTACCTCCTGCAACCTTGCCCCGTTTTGAACCTTTTTCCCCAGAGCTCCATGTATCCAGTGGGGATGCCAGGCTGAAGGTCCGCCTAGCCCGCCTTCAGCTCGAAGCCCAGGAAAAGGAAATGGTGCGTAAAGCAGACTATGATCTTCAATTACAGGTACGCAGGCTGGAGATAGCGGCTGAAAAAGAAGTCAAGCTGCGTCAGCTGGACATAGAGGCCATGAGAATTGCTGCGGGACCACAGTCGACACACACCTCAAAATCTTCCCATACCAGCCATAACCAACCAGGTTTTGATGTCAGCAAGAACATCGCACTTGTGCCAACATTTCGGGAGTCTGAGGTTGACTCCTACTTCAACGCTTTTGAGAGAATAGCCACTGCCCTGGTCTGGCCCAAGGACATGTGGCCGATATTGCTTCAATGTAAACTGGTGGGTAAAGCCCAGGAGGTTGTGTCATCTCTTTCATTAGAAGAGAGTTTGAAGTATGAAATGCTCAAGGAGGCAATTTTGCGTGCCTATGAGCTCGTGCCTGAGGCATACCGACAAAAGTTCAGGAACCATAAAAAGACTAGTGAACAAACTTTTGTGGAGTTTGCTAGAGAGAAAGGGGTACTGTTTGATAAATGGTGTGCTGCCAGTGAATTAAAGGATAATTTTGAGTCCCTTCGACAATTAATACTGGTAGAAGACTTCAAGGGCACTTTACCAGAAAAGGTGGTAGTATTCTTAAATGAACAGAAGGTGACGTCTGTGTCAAAAGCGGCAGTCCTAGCCGATGAGTTTGTCCTCACGCATAAGCATGTGTTTGTGTCTTCCTTCCGCTCGAACAGAGAGGCACCGCTACGTCCTATGGGGCAGAGTATTGGCCGTCCACCATTTGACAAGTTTAAGGGACCGCCGTCTCCACCTCGTAGTGATCGGGAGTGCTTTTATTGTCATAAGAAAGGACATGTCATTTCGGATTGTTTTTCTCTGAAGCGTAGACAACAGGTCTCGCCTGGCCCACAAAAGCCAAAAGGCATGGGTCTGATTAAAGGGGTGTCACCACCAGAAGCTGGAATGTCACAACCTGAAGAGGATGGACCTGATGACTGTTTCAAACCCTTTATGTCTGAAGGCTTGGTCTCCTTTACTGGGAACCCTGAAGAACAGCGGCCAGTACGGATGCTAAGGGACACAGGAGCATCCCAGTCTATTATTCGCGAGGGCATCTTACCATGGTCGTCAATATCCTCATGTCGCTCAAGTGTAGTGATTCAAGGTGTTGGAATGAGCTACATACCAGCCCCTCTCCATAGAATTAATGTTCTGTCCCACCTGGTAAATGGGTTCTTTAGAGTGGCTGTATTGCCAGCATTGCCCATTAAAGGGGTAGACTTCATCCTGGGAAACGACCTAGCTGGTGGCAGAGTTGTACCAGTCCCTGAATTGGTAGACAGCCCCGATTTGCATTTGGGGTCTGACAACATGGCAGAGATACATCCTGGCACATTTCCAGCTTGCGTGACTACCAGAGCCCACACAAAGAGATATGGCATTGATTTGTCTGACACTTTTCTGGTAACAGAACCGGTTCCTGACGCTGTTGTGAGCGAGGTTCAGCCTGCTGATGATACTGGGTCTACCCTCACAAGTCGCGAGGGGGTTGAACTGCCAGCCACCAGGGACGATTACATTGCAGCCCAAAGAGCAGATGTCACCCTGGTGAAATGTTATTCAGCTGTTCTTAGCCAAGAAGAAGCTAAGAGAAAGCAAATGGCCTACTTTCTCGATAATGGCCTGTTGATGCGTCGCTGGACTAGGGGAGGTTCAGAAGAGATGGATTGGAGTGAGACTTACCAGGTCGTGGTACCTACATCCCATCGTTTTCAGGTACTGTCCTTGGCCCATGATCACCCATGGTCAGGTCACCTGGGGATCACCAAAACCTACGATAGAGTCCTCAGACATTTCTTTTGGCCAGGACTCAAAACTGATGTTGTTAACTATTGTCGTACTTGTCATGTGTGTCAAGTCGTTGGAAAACCGAACCAAGTGATTCCTCCCGCTCCCCTCTGCCCTATTCCAGTAATGGGTGAGCCGTTTGAGAGAATTATTGTCGATTGTGTCGGGCCATTGCCAAAAACTAAGACTGGAAATCAGTTTTTACTAACCGTAATGTGTGCTTCCACTAGGTTCCCCGAGGCCATCCCACTACGAAGGATAACTACCCCAATAATCACAAAGGCTCTGGTAAAATTCTTTTCATTGTTTGGTCTGCCAAAAGTAGTTCAAACCGATCAAGGCACCAACTTCATGTCAAAAGCCTTTGCCCAAGCACTCGGAACGTTAAACATTAAACATGTGACGTCTAGTCCCTACCATCCAGAAAGCCAAGGGGCACTGGAAAGATTTCACCAGACGATGAAGTCCATGTTGCGAAAACACTGTCACGAATCGGAGAGGGATTGGGATGACAGTGTACCACTAGTTATGTTTGCTGCCCGCGAAGCTGTACAGGAGTCCCTAGGTTTCAGTCCTGCTGAATTAATTTTTGGACATGAGGTTAGGGGCCCTTTGACAGTTCTTAAAGAACAACTAGTCGTACCCGAGCAGAAGGTCCGAAGTATTCCGGACTACGTCCACAAGCTCAAGGAGCGCCTCCAGCTAACTTGTTCTTTAGCTAGGGAGGCCCTGACCTCTTCCCAGGCAAGGATGAAGAGAAGATATGACCAGCGCGCAATCACACATTTGTTTAAGCCAGGTGATAAAGTTTTGATTCTTTTACCTTTATCTGGTTCTGCTCTCTCCACTAAGTTCTCCGGTCCTTATGTAGTGGAGAAGAAGCTCAGTGACACAAATTATGTGGTTCAAACCCCGGACCGCAGGCGAAGAAATAGGGTGTGCCATGTGAACATGATGAAACGCTACCACCTCCGAGAAGTTCACCCAGGGTCATCAGAGGCCCAGGAGTCAACGACGGTGTCACCTGTTGCAGCTGTTTCCATGGTGGGCTCTCCTGTCGATGGTAATGAAGACGGGTTGGTGATGCGCAATGCTGCATCAATAGGGGCCAGACTAACTAATACTGAGGTATTGTCGCAACTGCCCCACAACTTGTCTCATCTCCCTGTTGACCAGAGGAATGACATTATGACACTTATTGGTGATTTTCCGTGCCTGTTCCGTGACACTCCCACCCAAACATCTGTCATAACGCATGACATTGTCTTAACCAGCCCTACGCCGATCAAACAACGAGCTTATCGGGTAAATCCAGTTAAGAGAGCGGCCATGAGAGAGGAGGTTGACTATCTTGTGCAGAATGGATTTGCAGTGCCAAGTTCCAGTCCATGGAGTTCCCCCTGTCTCTTGGATACAAAGTCTGATGGGAGTTATCGGTTCTGCACTGACTTTCGCAAGGTAAATGCCGTAACTGTCCCGGATGCACATCCATTACCACTGATCGACGACTGCATTGATGAAATTGGTCCTGCAACATATGTAACTAAACTTGACATGTTGAAGGGATACTGGCAAGTTCCTTTAACCCCACATGCTTCAGCAGTTTCAGCTTTTGTAACACCTGACTGCTTCCTCCAGTACACCGTCATGCCATTTGGTATGTGTAACGCTCCTGCTACTTTTCAAAGGCTGATAAATTCAGTCCTTGGGGATGTTCCACACTGTAGAGCGTATCTCGACGATATTGTCATCTATTCCAGTGAGTGGGGTGAGCACATGACTACCTTGAGAGAAGTATTCGGCCGTCTCCTAAACGCATCCCTTACGCTCAATCTTGCCAAATGTGAGTTTGGAAAAGGAACTGTCCTCTATCTTGGTCAGCAGGTTGGTCGAGGACAGGTTTTGTCCCGCGGATGCAAAGATCTCTGCGATTAGAGCGTTCCCCGAGCCAAAAACCCGGCGAGAGCTGCGTCGATTCCTTGGAATGTCGGGATATTATCGACGGTTTTGCAAAAACTTCTCCTCTGTAGCGGCTCCGTTGACCTCGTTAACCAGTCCAGCAAAACCCTTTGTATGGTCTAATGAGTGCAAACAATCTTTTGAGAGCCTAAAAGGTATAATGTGTTGCACTCCTGTGCTGAAGGCCCCGGATTTCATGTTGCCTTTCAAGTTGGAGGTTGATGCCAGCGCAGTTGGAGCTGGTGCAGTTCTTCTGCAGGAGGATGCCAACGGCATCGACCACCCTGTGAGTTATTTCTCACGGAAATTCAACAGGCATCAGCTTGGGTATTCAACAATAGAGAAGGAGGCTCTGGCCCTGTTGTTTGCTCTACAGCATTTTGAGGTTTATCTTGGGTCTAGTGAAAAGCCTGTTCAAGTATTCACCGATCATAACCCTCTTGTATTTCTTTCCAGGATGCATAACTACAACCAACGTCTGATGCGTTGGTCTCTCATTGTTCAGGACTACAATCTTAACATCGTGCATAAAAAGGGGTCTGAAAATGTTCTTGCTGATGCCTTGTCTCGTGCGGTATAGTTATGTTCCCCTATTAATTTAGATCGTAACTTTATGGGAGATTGTTTTTGTGGCATTCATTTTTTTTCTGAGCTTATATGGGTGGGGGTGTTACATGCCAGACGGGGACGGTCTGCATGTGTTCTTGTCGTTCTCCCTCCTGCTCATTGGTTTCTCTCCCCCAGTGATTATGCTGATTGGCCAACTCCAAACACAGGTGGAAAGCAATCAGCAGTTCCGGTGGCAGTCCATAAAGGAAGACTCCTGAGAAGTGAAGTGGGTGTGTTCTGTGCTGCGGGCTGGTGGCCAGTCTTCCTGTACATGAGCTTTAGCTGGCTGCTGGCAAAACTGGAGTTTGGTAAGGTGGAGGTTGAGGACCTTAGTAAGTTGGGGTACCCTGTACATTCTTGCACGTAGGTATACCTTTGTATAGACACACTAGGTGTAGTGGTTGTTGCCTCCTGTGTAACGTTTTCCTTTAGTCCTTTTTAGAGAAGCAGGTAAGGTATTTTGTTTGACTTGTTTTGGATGAAGAGCCAGTGGTGAGCTAGGCCTCGTTTTGTTATATTCATTTCATTTGTTTGGCACAACCTGTAGGTCCCATCTTCCACCATCTCCCTCCCTCTTGTTGGGACCTTCTTTTTGTGTAAGAATAAAAACTAGAAAGACACCTTTTACCCTGACTCTGTCACCTTTCTTTGATTGTTGTTTTACTGTCCTGGAGTCTACAAAAGGGCCGTAACAGCTGCATACATTAAGAGTGTGACACACTTCCTACCAAGATGCAAGTAGAGAGCTTCGTCACAGATCGTCATTTAATCAATTCAGAAACTGCATTTTTTTGCAGCGTTGGACATCCTGCGGCATTGGCCTGAACAGCAAATAGCCGGACAGCGTGATGGTGCGAGAGAACAGGAGACAGCTTTTCTGATCGGCCTTTATCGAGATCACCAATCAAACTAAATTATTAAGAATGAATATCAGCTGATAATGATCAGTTTTTGGAGCATCAGTCCCCTGATCAAACGTGGCAATACACTTTAGGCAAAGCCAGTGGAACGCAACAGTTAAAAAGTCTGGCGCTATCAAAAGTGGTTGTTGCAAACGGTTTTGATGATTTTAGCACAGTTTGTTTTATTACGTTTTAGCACGGTTTGTTTTAGCGTGGTTTGATTTATTACGTTTTAACGTGATGTTAATATTAACCTGCAAGTCAATCACATGCATCTGGAGGGACTAATTGAGTTGTTGCAGAATGAAAGGACCTCCCATCCCCAATCATCACAGCTGCTATCAAAGGACATGAAGCTCGGCACGAGGAGCGAAAAACGAGAGGAAGGGAAAAAAGCAGGGGACAAGCAGGGGACGAGCAGGGGACGAGCAGGCCGAAGAGAGGAACAGGACAGACCGGAAAGGGAGGAACTGGACACAGGGGAGGGGAACAGAGCAGGACGGTGGCTGGCTGGCTTTTTACCTGAACTTGAACTCTTTTTAATTTCTTTTAGTACTTTTTTCCAGCTGGACTTTTAATATAATTGTAGTTATTTTATAGTATTTTTTTTTTTTTTGTTAATAATAAAAGCATCTTTTAACCTTGCTTTTATGTCTTGTGATCCATGCTGCCCCCCCCCCCCCCCCCCCCCTTATAAAATAACCTGTTTTTTTATGGAGACTCCTTAAGTAGGTGGTGTTGCTGGTTTTAATTCCTAATTTTATTTAACAAACTAATTTTGGTAATAAATGTTCCTGATTCGAATTCATCTACCCCAGCGTGCTAAGCAAGCATGCTATTATAGAATTGCATTTTACCTCAAATTACAACTGAGCCAGTTGAATCTCATTAAGAGCGACGTCAGACAATGTAGAGCTGAGTCTGGCGTTTTCCAAAATGTCCACGGGCCACTTTATAATTGCCTTTCCAGCAACACTTTCATTTCCTGGTATGAAAATGGAGCATTACTATGTAAAATCTATTCTTGTAATAACACAATGAATATCAATCAATCCAATAATCAGTGTTCAATTCCTGGACAGGATCCCAGGCATAAACTCTCAGAATTGCCATAGCAACGAATGCACTGTAAGTTCTCAACAAGCCCAGTCTGTATTGTTGTGAGCGTCATTATAAGCCACCACCAAGTAATTGCTCGCCTTGCGGGCGGTCTGCGTGTCCGTGGCTTTTCACTCGGCCCAGATGGCCAGCGTCCACACCCTGTGTCTCTGCCAGAGCATTGGTGGAGATGACTCACTGGCATTTGTGTCAAATTGAATAGTCGAAGCGTTTTTAGTTGTGTGCTCACGCTGTTCTCAGACTGACATCACTGACAGGGAGGCATCATAATCACACTGGACGCCAACGGGGGAAATATCATTGGTAAATGGCAGGTTGACGGGTTGGCCCGTTGTGATGACGACTGACGCACTTTCACCTGAGGATAAAAAAAATTGGAAAAAATGATGCCTATTGAGGGAGCGTTTGTTTGTTACTAGAATATCTCAATTATTAGATTATCTGGATACAGAACACACAAATAACTATTTTGACAAACTGCATGTATAAAACGCTGTATACAAAACAAATTCTGGATGAATACCAATCTTTTCCACACAAATGCCTTGCCTGGCAAACCCTTTTAGCTCTCTCATCATGTTACCTGTCTGAGAAAACAACGTCATCTGTGATCAGGTAACTATCACCCCTTGTGAGTTATCATGGTTCTGGTTTCTGGCAAATGTAGTCAAATATTTATTTCTTTAGCTCAGTTTTAATCTTTACAAACTGCTGAGGGAAATGCCCTTCATCTGTTAATACACTAAATTCCCTCACTGTGTCCTGGTGCTCGTCTAGTGAGGGGCAGATCGTGTAAAATAGATTTTCTCGGGGCTTTTTAGCTTAAAACAGCAGCCTGCCACTGACGGAAATTAGGGTGATCGGAGTTGAGTTTGCAGGCCAGTTCCGGACCCAACACTCCGTAGTTTGGGGATTGTTCTCTGTGTGTTTGTCCGAACCAGTCACTTCTTCCACAACGCAGCTTTCTCAATGTCTTTTCTCTCTCTTCTCCCTTATGTGACGTATGACGTAAATAATGACAAAGAAACTGTGTTGTCCTGACTGATTCGGCTCAACATAACGTGAAACATTAGTTTTAGGTAAGTGTTCATCCCAAAACCGGACCGGGTGCCACAGAAATGTAGGTCATGTCACACAGAGGTTTGCTGTGAATGACGCTGAGAGAAAAAGAGGAAGAAAAGGGGAAAAAAAACATGGAGGGGGGATGTGTGCAGCTGAGCACCTGAGTGATTATAACACTGTGTCCCGGCTGAAGATGAGCAGATGCAAACAGAATCATGTCTTTGTGCGGAACATTCACATACACCAAGACCAAATTACATTTGGTTTTTTTTCCTTGGCAGAGGGCCATTTAGTAGCCCGCAGGTAAATGATCAGGCCTCAGGTAGTTTGACCCATATTCCGTGTCCAAACAACAACACACAAGTGTGCCTGATGTTCCAATCTCACTCCTCTTCCTCTCTTTGTGTACCAAAAATGAGCCTGCTGCGTAACAAGAGGGATGACTAATGAAAATGAATCCCCTCCATCAGGTGAATGTGCTTCCGAAAGCAGCGAGGTGAAAGGACGAGGCGAAAATACTGACACTGTTTTAAATATTCAGCTATATTTCCTCCACGTTCCAAGGCAGAAGAAAGAAGCTTTGATCAAATGAAAATAAGCAAAGGCGGTGGAGCAGCGGACTGTTTGTTCAATTCATAATAGAGAATTGCAAAGCCCACCATGGAAAAGGGTATCTGTTTGAACTCTTTGCACCCGAAAAGGGCTTTATTGTATCTCGCTCGGGCACAGGTGACCTTGGAGCATATGAGGGATTCAGACCACATGGTCGGATTTGAAAGCAACAGTGTCCTCTAAAAAGCTGCCTGGGTTTTAATGCTCGGCTGGTATGTGTATATGTGTCTATATACGTGTGTCTCAAATAGTAATATGAATGTAACCTGACATGCACGGGCACCACACATTTTCTACCATCCGACACACAACACAGACTTTCTTTATACCTGCAGTCCCGTCCCAGCTGTCCGTCCATCGACAACTGTTACTTTGCTCCACATCATAATAACTCAAGTACTGATGGTGATGGCAAATAATATCTGCTGAGTACTGCTGTTAGAGCTGTTAAAAACACACATTTTGTCTCAGTACGATGTGTTTTTATGTAAATGTCTTTGAACAGCAGAATAGTTGATTTGACCACTTTTACACCGGCCTCTATTTGTCTTTATTGTCATTCAGCCTCCCCGGTTGTGATGAGATTACACAACAAACCTGTTTGCCCTAGAGTTCCTCTTCAGTAAGGAACCACAAAAAATATGTTGATTAATAAGAATAAGGATTTTTATTGTCATTGTAAAATTATACAACAAAATTAAGTTGAAGAAAAAAAAGAATGGAGACAAGACATAAAATAAAATAAATATAATCACTGTGGTGGTGAGCGAGGGTGTGCTGGAGGAAACCACTCTGGGGAAAAAGCTGTTCCTCAGTCTGTTAGTCCGGGTCTTAATAGTCCCGAATCTTCTCCCTGATGGCAGTGGAACAAACAAAGGGTGACCCGGGTGTGTGACGTCTCTGCAGATGTTGCCGGCCTTCATCAGGAGGCGGCCGGCATACACGGCGGTCCAGGTCGGGGAGGGTGACTCCCACAATCCTCTGCGCTGTTTGAACCACCTCCGGCCAGTTTCCTCCTGTTCTGACGAGCTGTGACAGAGGATGCTCCCTATCACACTTATTTAGAAGTTCAGGTTGGGGGGCGGGCCTGTCTGTTTCAGCTTCCTCTGGAAGAAGAGCCTCTGCTGGCCTTTCTTCTCCAGGTGTGTTGTGTTCAGGGACCAAGTGAGTTTTTTTTTTTACCAATGTGGAGTCCCAGGAATGTGATGCTGTCCCCCCTCTCCACACCCTCCACACTCATGTAGAGTGGTGAGCGTTTGCTCTTTCCGGTGGTGTTCAGGACCAGGTGGTTCTCCGGGGACCACTCGGCAGATGTCGGACCTCGTGTCTGTAGTGCGTCTCACTGCCGTTGGAGTTGAGTGCCACCGCAGTGGACCTGCTCACACCAGTGACATTACCGCGCATCGTCGTATTAAATACTGGTCGGACTGGAACAAGAATGATCCCCAATGATGCACCCTAAAGTCGTTCTGTGTTACTGTGTATTTTACACAGCCACGTCTCTTCGTAATGAAGATGGCACCAGCTGCAGTGGATTGAAAGTGTGTGTGGGTGGTGATGCTGAACATATTTTATCGCTCATTCTGTCTTCCTTTGGGTCTCTTTCTCTCTCCCTATGAGTCGCTGTCTCTGTGGCTCGCGCTTCATTTTAACAGACCAATCATCCATCTGCACACTGTCTCTTACTGTCCCTGTGTCTAGGAATACGAGAACGTTCTAATTCACAGATAGATTTGTGCTGCAGGCAACAGTGCAAATAACTGCTCCCCGCCCATCCCAACTCTGTGTGATGCACATTGTGTCCTTATAAATGACTTCAAATAATGCCATGAACACTTTAACATGGTAGCGTTATGGCTAAGGGACGTCTGCTGATGATCTGTCTCTACGAAAGTCTCAAAATGTGATATACATAAGGCAGTACAACTCCCCCCGCCCCCCATCATGGCAGTGACACTTCCTCCGTCTGCCCCAGTGAGGCTGCCAGCGCTGTTTAACCTCCGTTTAGCCGTTACACAACCCCCCCCATCCAGCCTGAACCACCCACTCAGCTCTGACGAAACTTCTGCTGAAGACACACTGGCCACAGAAACTACGATTTACTATGACTGGTACACACAATCCCATTGAACTGATATGGTTGTTTATTCGTTTCTATTAGGACATTGTATATATCAGCACCACAAATGCACAGCTGCCCCTACCGACTAATGCTACCTGCATGGAGGTTATTCTCCACGTCTCTCGCACTCAGCCACGGCGGTTCAAAGGCCGATGGTGCTCATTTCCTGCTAGAATTGCAAATGGATTTCCGGTGAGCTTCCAGTTAACTGAGTGACATGACTTTGGTCTCTGCTCATTATTTAAGGCCTCTTTTCACTGCAGGGGAAGTTTAATTTATTAATGCCAGTTTGTTAGCAGCTGCTCTCATTCCACTCCATGCCAGCGCAGTGGTTAGCGCAACTGGCATTGGCTGTCAGAAAGCAATGGAACATCATGTTTGTTGTTGAATGTTTTCTCATTTGTCTTTGTATTTGTAGCACAAGGGCTACAAGTTGTTTTTGCTTTATTGGTCTGGTAAGGCTGCTTTGCCATTTGCTTTTGACAAGATTTATAATCCTTCCTTAAAAACAGGACAAACCATCAGGCCTACATAAGTGATTATTGGGCAAACATCCAATTTTTGGGGCAACAAATCTCAGATTTTCCATTAAAAAAATCATTCAGGGGCCAACAGGCAGACAACAGGCAGAGACAGAAATGTAGACGTTGAAAGTTACTGTTACATGTTCATTACTATATCTCTTTTACTCTTGCTTGCCGTAGGGATGTACAGCACATTGTACTCTGCCGTACATCGTGTCCTGTTGGCATGGTGGACAAAATGAGCTACACGGGGTCCTGTGGGACGCCTACTGGAGGCACTGCCGAACTCCGAGGGGAGCATTTTTTTTGCTGTTTAGCAAATGGGACAATCCATTAACGTGCACGCGGCCCAGTTCTTTCAAACGGTAACATGATGTCCGAGAGCAGCATCACGTAATAGGTGTTTGTGTTATCTGTTATCTGCCTATAGCAGAGGACTGCACACAGTGTACGTTATGCAGACTGGACCCCAGACATCCAGCCTTGCAGCAGGCACAAGAGCAGTGAAGCTAAAACGTGGTTGAAAGACGCTTTTCATGATTTTATTTTGGCCACTCACTCCTTTTTCAACATTAGCAGTTGTATTTGTATTATTAGAACAACCATTTTCAATGAGTTCAGTTGTTCATCTGATTTAAAAAATACCATCGGTGATGGTCCTGTAACTACACATGAGGGTGAAATAAAAGTATCACACTTTCACACTTTGGATTTCAGAGTCACAGTGAGATAGAAAGATAACTGAAAGTTTATGAGGAGGAACGTTGTATTGCGCCATGGATAAACGGCACAATTGACACAGTCATGATTGTAAAATAACCAATATCATAAGGGAGAAACAGAAAGGCATATTTAGCTATTTTCCTGTAAACTGGTCACATTGCCTGATATTCACAAGGTGATGGATAGCTTTTAACTGTAACTGGTCTCAATACAGGACAGCTCTCTGCTACATAACATGCATGAATAAACTGACTACTGCTGTTCAGAACAAGAAGGCTGTCTACATGGATCTATACCGTATCAGTGCAATTACAGGCTAAATAAATGAATTTCAATGTATTTCAACAATACCTGTGGTTTTGTGGTTGACAGCGCCTCTGAATGTTGTGTTGAGTTCAAATTACTTTTAATTGCGTGGTTTCACACAGCGATCCTTAATCAAATCTGGGGCCGAACAAAATTAAAAAGATAATCGATTTTCCATAAATGATATCAATATACTCTTTTTTCCCCTCTAACAACAAACACCCTCCTCTCTTCACTCGTTCCTATTATTCCTCTGATCGGCTGTTTCATTGGTCATTCGTTCTTTTGTTTGTATCTCACAAGCTGCTCTCTAAAGTTGTTTCACTCCTTTCATACAATTCTGAATTGCTGACCTACATTTACCACTGCATAACCTTCCTCTTTCTCTCTTTATTCCTCCATTTTGTTATCACCTTGTCTTCCTTTCTAGTTCCATTACTCACACTGTTGTTTAGCTCAATCTTTCTAAGCCTCCATCCAAATATACCATGTATGTTTTTACAGATTTATAGATCTTCAAGTGGTGAAAGAATAAATTAGGTTGAAAAAATGGAGACCATTATGATATGTGCTCAAAAATAAGATGTTTTCCAAGAAAATAACTGAAAATGTTGGATTGTTTTAAAGAATGTTTAATAATTTCAATAAATCTATGAACATTTCAAAAGCCAGATTTAAGTTGTTGCTCTTTTACCATTAACCTCTTTCTCTTCATCTATTCTCTGTACTCGTTTGTATTTCTATTTCATTTCTCATCATCACTTTTCTCGTCTTTCATCTTCTCTTCCACCTCTATATCTTGTTTCTCTGTCCATCTTCACTTCATCAGCTGCTGACTGATGCCGCACTGAGGCAGGGGACCCATCAGCCCTCCACACCGGGGTGCCACAGCGGGTCGGCCATGACACCAGCTTGTGGGTTGACAACCCGTCCGCCCACCTGCCCAAATCTGAAATGCATGCACTCACAGATGCAGCAGCTCCGTCTACGCTGAGCTATTACTGTGTCCTCTGCACTTATTCATGCAAGACTTTTGATGCTGCAACTTCTCAAAGAATTTTTTTTTCTCTAAATGTAAACTTTTTAGTAAATCTGAACTTTTCTTCATAATTTTATTATAAAATAAAGGCAGCATTTTCCGTGTAGCCAGCTGGCCAAAGTACTAAAATCTCACTCTTTTTTTTTTTTAAGAGTGCTGCTTTATAAGTTTTGTTTCACATATTTCTTGTCCTCCATAGACCAGCCCACTCATTCGCACATTCGATTTTTTATTTCTTTTGGTCACTACAGCGGTGCAGTCATTCTGATCGGCTGTTCTGTGCTGCTTCTTCTAAATGGGAAATCCTCAATTCACAGTGAGACTGGGATAATTACATATTCATTATCTTTATCTCGGCCCTTCTATGTTCCCTTCAATTCTGCCATAAAAGACGTATGTTGGTTATCTCTCTCTAACATTACCACCTGATAAACATGAATACATGCAACGTTATTCTAAAAATGCTTTTGCAATACATCAGGCTGCACATTTCAACCGATTGTTTTGCTAGTTTGTAGATGTTAACTATTTCTTTTTCATCTCCATCATTTAACCAGTTTCTCCTGAATAGGAAGCCTGACTGACAAAAGTATCCTAACATGGGAACATTAAAACACACTCCTCTCGGGAGTACTGACGTGATTTGTGACAAATACAGATGTTTTGGTATTTTTTTCTGCAGATGTTTTGGTATTTTTAGGCTCAGAGAGGGCAGAATCAGAATCCAGGATCAGCTTTTAACATCATATAACATATATATAAATATATATATATACACACACACACACACACACACACACACACACACACACACATACACACTTCCCGGTCGAATTTCCAACCCAAAGTGTGATAAATCCAATGGAACGCCTCATGTGGCCTTATGATGGTGATAAGTCTAATACACTGAACCGTGTCAGGGTGAGAGCTTTTTCAATCCCTTCTATCCTTGAGACGAAATAACATAGAAAAAGAACATAGCGGCTTGGCTGCCACTCTCAATGTTGTTGCTATGCTGTTAAATTTCACACCACTTTATCACCTTCTCTTGTCTCCGGAGGCAATCGGTTCCCATAACAGTGAGATAATATTCACTGTCTCTGTCTGTCTAGATGACAGGCTAAAAATATACTTGAACAAACAGGCTGACTCGTTACTCAACCAGCTGACAAAGTCTTCTGTTCTTGACCATCAGCCTCACTGACACCGTGTACAGAAATCTGTCTCTCAGTCCAGAGCCTTACACGTCTAATTTATCTGAATATTTACTCCAAAATTTCCAGCAACAAATGCTTTATTAGACAAAATAATATTTGAGACGTAGATGCATTTATTTATTTATTTATTATATACATTTGTATTGTTTGTGACAAAAAAAAATCCTCAGTGGAAAGAGCTGCACAAGAGTGAGTATCGGCCTCGTGACTCATCAGTTTTCTATAACCCATGAAAAGGGAAAGGAGTGCCATAAGAAAATAGTTATTTTTACTCCGACTGTGACCTGGATCTTGTCAAAAGAAAAGAAGAGGCGCAAATCAAGCAGAGAGCGACAGAGAGAAAGAGAACCAGCTTGCACCAGTTTCCACCTACCAGCTTCTTTTATAACCCAATATCACACAACTCTAATTTCCCTGAAAGGACTTTAAACTTTGAAACAATTTGATGAATAATAAAACACAGAGATAGTTTGATATTTGATAAGTATGTAAGTTTGATAAGAAAAATCTGAAGGAAAACTAATAACTGAATCTAACTGAAGGCTTGGATCTGCCTCAGAGAACTTCTCCTGACATCTTTTCTAAAACTACAAATCGTAAAGTTAGATGCAGTTGAACAGCTACTCGTCTTGAGTCGCCATGGAGACCACAAACACAGAATGCAGAAAAATGTAATATCCCGCTAAGTGTTATTTCAAGATAAGTAGAGCAATATTTTCCACATCAAACATACAAAGCTATTTGTTCTACAAAGTAACTACAAAGAGGGATTTGACCGCGCTGGCAGAGTAACTGGAGGACCTGGGGAGTCGAGAAGAAGAGGAGGAGGAGGAGGAGGAGGAGGAGGAGAGAGAACAACCAGAGTCGAAAGACCCTGACTGCTCTCACCCCTCAAGAAAATGCACGCATTTATGCATTCGCGACCCCGCACAGACCGTCTGAACCCTCCAGCGGAAGAAGGTATCTGCTTTCCCAGATAACCACGGTGAAGGAGGAAAGTGTGAGGGACACACACGAGGAGCCACGTACAGGACAAGAGGCCCTGCACTCCTCGGGCCACATACCGTATATACCAATCTGCTTGCAAGCCCATGCTCTCGTCACCCTGCTCGACCCCACCGTGCCCCCCCCATCACACACAGAGAACCCCTCCCTCAACAGCAGCAGACCCTGCTGTTCCGTCCACACCAGCTCCTCAGACAGCCCCCCCGTCCCTTCCAATCGTTTCAGAGGTGCAGGAGCTCCAACAGATGCTACAAGATCTGTCACAAAGAGACTATTTTATTACCCAGCACTCTCGAGACTTTGACTGTGATTAACAGTAAAATTGGAAGGAGCTGTTTCAACTCGCAGAAGCCTCAGCCTGTACATCATCAACAGTGAAGTGATCACTCTAATGAACCCTCTCCCTTTCAGTGCATCCACAGTCAAATCCTAAACCCTGTAATCAGACCACATCACCCTCTTATTCAAAGAGCACACACATAAAAACCTTCACTTAGGAAATGTAGATATATACAGCACATCAAGAGAATAAACTACAAAAGGAAACAACAAAAAGTACCAGTGGAAGTCTATCTGTAGCGGGTAGTGTGGAGCACCCGGGCGATGGAGGCAGTGGCTCGTGTGGACAAGCTTCATTCCACAGATCTCTTACGCACAAAGCACAGTCGGAAGCGGCCTATACGAGAACGCGGCAGACGGAAAACCCGAAGAGGGGGGGGCGGTGTGAGTCAATACTCGTGGTCGGGGGACAGAAGGCCAGGGCGGTTTTCCAAAGTACAGACGGAGCAGGGTCAGCAGCGGTCAGAGGGTAAACGCGGGGGGGACAGTCTGGCATGGTGCGGGGAACGATCTGGCGGCGAGGGAGTGAGTGCAGTAGGGTAGACAGGTGAGAGCGAGTGAGCTGGCCAGGTGTTTGTGACCAGCAGGTGCACTGGGTGAGTGAAAGACAGGTGGGGCAGGGGGGAGGGGGAGCGGGGGAGCCGAACCGTGACACTGTCTGTCGGACTGAGCCACAGGAGCTGGTCATACATGATGGAGTAGTTGTGGACGGATTGGAATAATGTTTTATTTTAAACGATTTATTCAAAAGTGGGCACACATTTGACCGTCTGAATAAAAGAGTGATATTGATCTTTAGCTGTATGGGCAAGATGCCCAACAGCATTCTCCACTTGTTCTATAGCGTTCGTGTAAAAGTAAATTGGATATACTCCTGATCATCGCACAAATCACAACGAAAGAGAAATGTAGTTACGTAATGGAATTAAACCACCAAATCACAAAGGAAATTACATTTAAGTGTGATATTATACGAGAGTAAGCAGTAGCAGAGAAACTGCCAACGAAGGCTTTTACAATGTACAGTACGAACTGTACAGCCTGTCTACAGAAACACAACAGGCTACCCGGGGGTACCAGGCTGTGTCAAAAAAGAGACACAATGTCACTTCTTACTGTCCCGTAAGAAATAATGCAAGTTATGTTTTCTCTCGAAACATAAATAAGGATTAGGGTTATATCCAGAGTTGGTCCATTCCTATAAATATTAATCTATATGTTGACTATTATGTATTATAAGGTTCTACAAGCTCTGTTTTTAAGTTTCTGATTTGTAAAATAATCTGTGTGTTTAAAGTAGATTTGCCATCGTTATTAACAATTTAATTTTCTTTCTTTATTATAACAATGTAACCTGAACATTCATCCTTACAAGGCGTATTTTCTACCATTTTAAACGCACAATTATTGCAGGAGGTTTGTCAAAGGTTGAATTTTAGCCTTGATTGAGAGCGAGAAAGAGATGATACATGGTAGACGTTAGATGGGTAGATGGAGCAAAGACAGAAACAGCACGTCTCCCCACATCTTAACATGTGGTTTAGATGACACAGATTTCTGCAGTGACAGGGGGAACACTTTGTACTCTCGCCTCTGATTTCTTATTTTTATCATGTCAGTCAGCGCCAAGCAACACCAGAGGCATGAGTCAAAGTTTCATTTTCAGCTTTATAACTATAACAGAATAAAAACCTGACACTGACAGTAAAAGTAAGTAAAACAGCTACAAAGCATAATACGCTAATACGTTTTTACACAACGTTAACAAAGCTGCCTGTTTTAGCTGTTATTTAAACCTGTATTTTGTAAAATTTTAATGGCATATATTGGTATTAAATTGTACAGATTGATGTGTGTGGTGTACAACCCGTTAGCCAAAATGTGATTCTGCACTGAGCACGTAATACAAAACCTGGATTTTGTGCACAGCTCAGACTGTACACGTCTGATAGAAGCCTGAATATAAATAAAACAGTCATGAACTCCTCTATAAATATTTTATTGTACATCTACAGTAATGAGTTTCGATTCATACCTGTCCATCATTTTTAATGACATATGAGGTTCAGTTACAGTCTCGACTAATGATGCTCATTCTGCTAACTTTATTCAGAGAGGATAAACAAACAAGCCGTAGTACACGGCAAGTTACTGGAACTAACCTGGTTTGGATTTCCCATCATGGTTCCAGGTATTGATGATGCAAGGCAAGGTAATGGGCATCAGCACCGTTGATTGAATTGAATGTGTTGTTTTGCCATAACATTTTCATTTTGTCATTCAAATTGAATCTGGACGCAAACCGGAGCAGAACCTAAAAAAACAGAAGGCCCCCAAATCCTGTGTAAATATGTGTGCCAGACAGAGACTTTAGACGATGTAGAAAACAATGGACCAAGTAAATAAATACTGGAGGGTATGTTTCTGTGCATGTATGTTTATTCATTTATTAAAAGTAAGCTCAAAATCGTCTGCTTACTAACCTTTGGGGCTTTTCAGAACTTTTCCACAGCATCTCAAAGCCTCCAGCAAATGTACCGTTGCAAGCTATCAAGTGGACCTTTGATCTATTGTTACTTGAAGAGGACAAATAACCCGAGTCCCACGAGGTGTCCTGTGGGGGGCACTGTGGTAGCATATGGTGCCGGTCCCCATTGGGCACAGGCTGCCAATGCACTGCGGTTTTGTGAGCTCCATTATCCAAAATTGTGATCAGAGCTCATGTAGGATTTCCAGCCATCTATGTTGTGCCAAAGATCTGTCCTGAGGGATGTTTTGTACTTTACACTCTCTGCCTGGGTGGGATCCCATTCTCATTGGCTGCTGGTTAATGTACAGTGATGCAGGGCTGGATATCAGGTCAGAGTCAGAGAGGTTTCCTAAAGCCTCTCGCTGTCAATGTTAATTGGCGCTCCAGTCAGCCAGTGGCAGCTATCCCACCGCAGCGTAATTGGGAAAAGTAAAGAGTTGGCCGGACGTGTCACTTCTTCCCTTCTTTTCCTTTGTCTGTCTTTGTCATAATTAGCTTGCACTCAGTCAAGACTTCACACGGATAATTTGACATGAAACCAATGGAGTCAGAGTAGAAAAAGAGTGTGTTAGGGAGAGAGAGAGAGAGAGAGAGAGAGAGCGCAGGAAAAGTGGAGAGGGACTTTCAACTCAGCAGGAAGGAAATATGCCTCTAGTTTCCAAGGTGATAATGAAGTGCCAATTGTGGTATGTCACTTTTCCCTTCTCACATTAATAAGTGGCCCTTTTGATCTCATAATCTCTCATGCAGCACAAGTGCATGTCTTCATAAAGATCCTGTACCAAAATCTGTGACAACTGTGGCTAAATCTGAAAAAAATACATGCCGAAAAAACAACTTTAAAGCCTCTACTTTCCTTCATAATTAACTCAACAACATCATTTATTGTCATTCATCCTTCAAAACCATCATTACTCGCCACAAACCCCGACCCTAAACCTATCCCACCAGCGGACAGGTGGATTTTAAGATATTAGAATCTATGCCAGTCAGTAGGAACAAATGGATAACTCTGGTTAACATTCGGAACAAGAAAGAGAATCACTGGATAATCATGCCTGAAGGAAGAAATAACTCTGAACTAGACAAATGTGTGGTTGACATTTATGAGATTAAAGAATAGGGCTCATACGACAAACATCTTGCTTCCAGACAGTTTAGACTTCTGATAATACTCTTCAAGGGAGACCGATAATGTAATCAAGTATTTTACAAACAAGTAGCGTGTTGTGTGAATTACACATAATAATATAACACCCAAAGGACAGACCGACACTTTTTACTTTGCGTGAACAAGGCGTTACATTATCTCTCCATCGATATTATCTCAGGCACCAAAACGTTACCCTGGTTTCTCTTTAAGATATGTTTCTTTGACGTGAGAGACTGGCCTCTCTTAATTGAACATTTGATGAATAGTAGCATCATGAAGCAAAATCGCATTGGATTGGATTGTATACGATGTTGTCCATGTTTTTAGTTTCTTTCCTTGCTGTCTTCCTTCACACATACACGCACGACACATAAACACACTAACTCAATAACACAAACGCACAGAAACACACTGACTCACTGACTCACTCGTCTCGTAGCAAGGACGGCCTCTTTGCCTCCACCTGCCCTCTGCTCACTTTGGTAAATCAAATCCCTCGAGCCCTTTAGATTATTACATTTAATCGCGGCTGACTGGGGACCGGCTGATTGGCTGAGAGGCTGGAAAAATGGGCGGCTGCTGAGAGTGAGGTTACTTTTATGTAAATAGAGGACAGAAAACTCAATACAGCAAAGGGAATTGGGGTGAACGTCGGGCCAACTCAGATATTATTGAAAGAACCAAAAGTGCTGTGAATGTCCACATTGGGATAAGTCGATACTCAATTGTCCACGCTGGTATGGAAAAAGTACACAGTTCAAAGACATACTAGACCGGTTCATGATATCACTGTAACGCTGCCATGAATTTTATTGAGTTGACAAATTCATGCTTTTCACCACCTCTCTTTTCCCTTTACAACTTCAAACACTAAATTCAGACCTCACAATAAAGCACTAAAATAGTGAAGATTGCCTGAACTAAACTCTTAAAAGATAAAGCTTTGAAAAACAAGTTGTAGCCTTGGACCACGAATAAGAACACGCAAGTCACATTTTTCACAACCCCAATAAAATGATAGTGGGCAACACGACACAGTGGGGCCTCCTCATGGGCTTTATTAAAGTCTTCACCTTCTAAATTATATCGATTCGTCTCAGTTGCCATTGATTCTCCAGAATCATTTCACTGTTCATTAATGCCATTGGCTGACATTGCTCAGCCAACAACTTAAGCTTTTCTGAAAAACACAACGTAAAACATCATTATAAATGTTTCCACTGAAATGATTGATTTTTCTTCATTAGTCACAGTCTGAACTACAGGGTTCCGACGCTGTGTGATGAATGAGGAATGAATGCACACAAAATACGTTGTTTTGACATCAAACTACTGTGCTTCTTAGACTTACGTTTCATCTCAAATGTCTACACCACCATACAAGAGAAAAAGGTTATACAACAGTGCGTGTACTCATGTACTGGGTAAGCATCAGGTGTGAAAAACCCAAAACATGTAGCAGTCGGCGGGTACAGTTGCAAAGGCATTGCATCATCTGCGCATGTTAATTTGTGTATGCGTCGGTACGCTCGGGTCTCGGTGATGCTGCTGATCCTACAAAGCATGCATTCCTGACATGCCCCCCCCCCCTTCCCCTCGGCCCCCCGAAGGGTTGCACACCAAATCAAACTTGTTCTTTCCTAAAGCACAAGTTGCTTGTTATCTCGTACGGCTGTTCCCCTTGCTACCGCTTCGCCCCCCAATTGCTCTTATATCTTGCACACGATCACATCAGTGTTTAATCACCAGGCATTAGTCTAAAACGCCCGCGTCAATAAGTGGCGGAAGGCTGGAAAGATTGCGTTAGAGCGCCAGGATCAATAGCCTCTGCAACACAGCGGAACCCCCAGAGGAGGCAAGGCGGCCCTGACTCTCCCCACAAATAATGCGAAAGGGACTCATATGTTTTATGAGTTTTCCTTCATTCTGAGAGGAACTAATATAAGTAATTTATATCCAGACCCTCTATTTATTTATGTTTTTTCTGCTTGATGAGATTGCGGCGTAGGAAGCCGTGAAGGGAACCAGCTTTGCTCTCGCGCATCGAGCCGTGGCGTCTCTCGGTCTTTTTGTCTCGGTGTCTCTCTGAATCTCCTGCTCTCCGTCACTCAACGTGTCCTGAAATGAAATTACCATCAGATGCACTGGAGCTCTTATAGATTCCACCCAGCTGACCCTAATTTCTTCACTGACTTGTTGGTAGCCAATGAAGCTCCTAAAGGCTTTTTGGCAATGGACAGACAACAAACGGGTGTTTGGCGTAGGACACACACACGGGACTCCAACAGTCCTTGTTATGTAAGTGAACTTGTTTAGTTGGTTACGTTCATGTAACACATTATCCATGCTCTACAAAGTCCTGATCACAGCCTCATTACAGAGGACTGGTTTTATAGACAGTCGCTTATTTGGGAGCTCAGTCTATTCTGTTGATGTTTCATTCATCCGTTTTATTTGTGTCTACTCTCACACATTCAAACAAGGTGATTGTTACAGGCCAAGAATTATATTAATGTGATAAGGCAACGTGTCATGTTGGTATTTTCCTTGAGCAATGCATTAAATACTTACATACTACATACATTGAGTCAGCTTTGGGTATATTCCTAAACAAAACCCAGACTTCAGATGATTACATTAGGTCCCAATCAACAACAACATACGTGTAAGTTTATGTGACAACATTTGGCCATAACATGGCGACCATATAAATCACAATTATTGTCCATCTGGACCAAAAAGTTAAGAAACCGCTGTGCGTTTCCCGTTGCCTGCAGACAGAGAGTCCACCTTGGCTTCTCGTGGAGTCATTTTCTCATAGACTTCCCTTCATACTGGATTCTTGCAAACAGGCCAGGCCAGGACAACGGCCTCCAAACTCACTTACGCTAGACTTTCACGGAGCCAATAAAAATAACTGGTATCTCTCTCTGGCTTCGCGGGTCCACGTCTGTGCGCTAGCATGCAGCTTTAACGGCTCCTGACTATGTCGAGACAGGAAGTTGCCGACCCGAGCACCGGCCAAATGTCCTAAAAGAAAGCATTGTCTGCCCTTCATCAATGCCGTCTCACAGCATCTTCATGTTACACAGCTGTAACGTGAACTTTGATCTGATAAATTACATCTACGAACCCATAACGACCTGGCTAACCCGAGCACAGAACGGGCTTTGTGCTAATGCTACTCAAGCCTCCATATCTGTGACGGCTTAGAGGGACAGTTTTAGTATTACGGCAAACTAATGTCTGCGTAGGCGTGTCATGCGAGATCAATTAGGGATGTCACGAGAACCGATATTTCCGTACCAAGATGAGTAGTAGTTTCTAATTATAAAAGTGTAAATCACTGGTGTTACGGTCAAAAGAAGAAGAAATGCACACAGGAAAGTGTTGTTCACCCTGAAGGGCTTTTAGCCAACAACCAAAAACTTTTTTCTTATCAAATTAGCTACTAAAATCCTGTGATTTTATGCTTGATGAAGGTTTAATATAAAACAACTGTCTTTTAATTCCAGAAGTAAAATTCATCAGTTATTGGCAGGCAATTTTTCGTTCATGACATGAGGTTTATATTTTTTGTGGGAAGTGCTCTAATACGGTATGCTGATGGTACAACATCAATAACAGAGTGATTCATGACATGATAAGAGATATTTCAGGTGTTCAACAGTGGCAATCCGATATTAAAAACCTTTTCTGTAATGTAAAGAAATGTCACAATATTTTATGATGTGTGAGATTTGGTGGACATTAACACAATTTATTTCTATAGTGCTTCAAATGGTACTCAAAGAACCTTTATAGGGTAAAAACAGAAACAATACAAGGACTAATAAGATGTCATATAAATTACACTGTAACCGTAAAAAAATAAACATTCACTGGTAGCATCTTTTTGAATGAGAGGATTATGCGTTTTTAGAAGTGAGCTCATTTTTTAAACAATAAAGAAAATTGTTTGAATATTTAGACCTTTGTCGCTGGAAAGATAAATGGGCATAATCTGCTTATTATCGCATATTGAGATGATATATTGATATTATAAATGAAGGTTTTAGAAAAGAATCACTTATTATCACATCACTTATAGGCTCCAAAAGTCTATATCTCAAGCTGGTTTCACAGGGGCAGCAAAGCAAGGACACAACTAGAACAGCCATTTAGGACACAGCGTGGAACAAGCCCCACTTCTAATAGGGTCATTCATGATGAAAGGGGCAGTGGAAGTGCCAGGCCTTCACTCAGCAGACAAGGTGGGCAAGAACCGCCGGTTAAATTCATCCAAGGATTACATAACACTAAAATAAATACATTTTACTGACTCTGAAGGCCCCGGGTTGTGAGCAGGCGTGATCCTGGACACCTCATATCACACAGCAGCAGACGCAGCGGGTCCAGGGTCAGTGCCTGTATGATTCATCGTCTCTGTCTGACTCTCCAGAGTCAAAGTTCAAATGAAAACAGTTACATAGCAACTATACATTGCATGTAGGGACGAGATGAAAATATAGGATTTTTTTGATCCATTTCAGGAGTGAAAGTGTTGGCTTTGTTTTGTAGTTCCCTGCCTCTGGTGTCCCTGGGTTAACTTCACGTCCTCCCCTTTGTGATTGTCTCCCTCGTCCCGGATTGTTCCCACTCGTGGCCAATCACCTGCACCTCCCCAGTGCACTTAAAACCATGGATGTCCTTTGTCTCGTCGGGGCTTCGTGTGCTGTTCTCGGTTTCTCCCGTGACTCTGGAATGCTCTGATTTCCTTGTTCCTGTGTTTGAGTTTTTTTTGTAAATGTCCACGGTGAGCACATCGAAACTGAGCAAATAAAAGATTACGAACTGGGAAATATGTGAAGGAAAAGGAATGTTATTAATGATTAGATTAGATTATTCTTTTGAGGAAACAATTCTACGGTACGTCATCTTTCCAATCTCCCTGTCTTTTCTTTGGCAATTTTGATTTCCAAATGTCCATTTAATTTGTTTTCTGTCGTTAGTTGTAAGTATTCACCTCTGTACTGTATTTAGGTTGCCAAATTCTGCAATTTTACCAATTTATATTTTCTGACATGATATCATTATAATTTACCTATCTTATCTTTACTGGATGGGACTAGTCTGACCAACATGCTTGGGCATAATTTAAAATAAAAGTGTCTGATTAAGTTAGTTATTTCAAATGTTCTCATGGTTTTCCTTCACATCTTACTTTGGACATGCAGCTATGACTAATTGTTAGCTCTATGTCTTTTTCACACGTCGCTTTATGGCTTCATGGCTTCATGGCTTTAACGTATGTCAATGTGACCGGCCATAGATTGACCTACCCCTACCTGTAGTGCAGCAAGCAAAGGCCACGGTCGTGAACTGGAAACGTGTTGAGAAATGATAGGGTGCATCTTGTGGCCATATTTGAGTCTCAGATACTGTGTGTATCCGTCTTTTTGTGCGACTGGGTCAAAAATACTGAATAACATTCAAGCAATCTTATTTTGTGGGACAGTGGTGCACTGGTGTGTTTCCTTGTGTGTGTGTGTGTGTGTGTGTGTGTGGTCGTGAGTTGACTGTAACAGCTATTACCACCTTCAAATATTTATAGGAGGACGTTCTCTAATATTTATTGTCTAAAGGCTGAAAGCAGAGCAGCCATTTCTCATCTATCCAGTTAACTCAGCCGAGGTAAGGAGGCGAGTTAGAAGGAAAGAGGAAAAGGGAGAGAGAAAAGAAAACATCCTAACAGGTTAAAAGAATAAAGGCAAACATTAAGAACAGACAAATGGATTGCGAAAAATATCTTTGACTGATAAAACATCTGAAAAGTTCTAAATAATACAATAAATATGTAAAACAAAATAACCTTTGGAGGATTTCTTAGAGTACAAGTAGATTATTTGTGATGATTTATCTGTGAGTTGGTCTGCCGCCAGATGTAAAAGGAAATCTATTGATATGGACATTTCCCTTAATCAACTTTAAATTGTTTTTTTAGATGCCTCATGAACCAAGAACTGACAATGAATGACCAGCACCATTCCAGACAAGCATATGAATCAAGACAAGATTTCCTTGTTCCAGGCTAAAAACTAATGATAAATGAACATCCATATAGTTTAGCATTTTGGGAACCTTTTCCCACTCCGTCTCTTCCACAAGAAGCGGAAAAGCAAGAATAAGGTTGGCCTAACAAAAAGAGGAGAAAGTTAAACAGACTCAACTTAAAATCAGTGCCCTTAAGGCTCACTGATCAACACATTCGCTTATTCCTAAAACAACATTTTACAGTGTAGTATGCGAGAGCAGGTCATGTTTCGGGCCAACAATTTACAGCTTAAGAATGCCAAGCAACCAGCCTAAGAAGCTTTAAATGAATACTTAAAAAAAAACAATAAAAAAAATTCAATAAAATAAATAAACAGGGTTGCTAATTAGTTCAAATCATTTCAAATTAGCCAGTCCCATATTTGTATTGGCTATGTTTTGTCAGGGTAAATGAGAGGCCTTTTTGGCCAGGCCTTGGTAATCAGCAGTGCAGTTCTCAGGAATGCTTGGCTGAGGTGTTGAGTTACATCATAAAACAAGGAACCCACTGTGAAGGATTTAACACTCAAACGGGCCGGTGCTCATTCCGGTGGAATATGCAGGTGAGTCAATTAACACAACAGCCGCACTCTCACCTGCACCCTGCGCTGGTAAAAGCCACCATTGGCACGCTTCCAGCTGGACACTAAGAGACTTGTGTCAACACATACACACGCTAACACACATAAAAAGATGCATTGTTGTAACATGCTCTACATTTGACTGTAACTCAAATCTCTGAAACACGGTCTAAATGAGCGGCCCGGTTCATTCCACCAGGTTGAAGGATTAGAAAAACCCGGATAAGGAGATTTCTGATGGTGAAACCTGATTATTCGGATTAATCGTGATTCTTAAAGTACCTTGTTGTACACAAGCCACACTAATTCAGCCCCAAAAATCTAAATGGGAAATTTAATATTATAAGCCTAACATTATGAAATAGTTCAACAGCTGCAAAATATATGATTTATGATAAAAACATCCAACTAAATGTTTGAAAAGGGTTTTTATGAGGTAAGATGTAGAGGAATATTGAAGCTGGTATAATTTGGGGCTTTAGGGTCCTTGGAATATTTCATTGCAATATATGTTAAATATTGGATCTGACTTGTTGCCTATTCCTGATTTCTATCAGGAATATAGGTCTTTGTCCACGTTAGATTAATGTTAAATGTATTTGATAACATGGCAACATTGTTACACAGTCAATTTTTTTGAATGTGTTCATAAATGACATCTGCTAAAATCATATGATCACTGAAAACTAGTCAGTACTCTATTAAAACCATAACAAAAATAGAGACGGGCCTTTTGGCTCTTACTGTTCGAATCCTCAAATGACACCAAAGAAATCAGTCGACTGTTTCTTTTTGTTCACAGACACAAGCACAAACTAAGGAGGGGCTGCAATTTTCTTCACAACTGCTTGCTGACACCTGAGGGAGGTGGAGTGGTTCCTCGTTGTGATGAACCATGACAAGACAAATGGATGGATGGATCCGAGGAACTGCAAACGGCCCATCTGGGTGTTGTTTATGTAGGTCAGAAAATACATTTTCCAAGCCGTGCACCAGATTTAGCAGATTCCCCCAACTGTTTATATCATCACAAAAGACTGGAAGCGATCAACTGAGGATTGTTGGAAAGCCGGGCTTTCTGTGAGGCTTCTGCAAAGTTATTTTTATGTCAGAGAACAGCCTCTTTGTAGAAATAAATGATGTTTCACTCTTATTGTTTGAGGATATGGTGGTTTACTTCTCCGCAAGTATTTGGTCGAACATGTTTATAAAAACTTTCTGCAGGGAGCACATTAACACAGGTTGACTACTAATTGTGGTCAGAAGCCCATCTTTGGCAAGCTAATGAGTCCGAATGAACACAAAGCCCAATTATGACGCGCACACAGTAATTCATGCTGGGAGTTTGGGTCAGGGTAACAGTTGGCAAGAAAAGACAACCTCCATAATGAGTTTGCTCAAATCAATGTACAACATTTTAGTAGAAATGAGGCCATACATTTTCAATGGAAATGGGGCCCTAAAAGCAGCTCTTTCTCCCGGGTGATCGGAAAGGTCGCAGCAACCCGCCTGGAAAAACATTACGGAGAATCTGCCCGACACTTTATGTGATGATGAGGTACTTCGGGAAGTAACACAAAAAGCAAAAAGACACATCAACGCACACGGACCAATGCACAATTCAGTCTTAGCAATGGGCATAGATATGGTATCTTCTCAAACTAGTAGCATTTGCCATTAACGTTTTATTTGACAAAATGGTATAAGTTCATGATAGAATTGCGGTAAAACGAAAAGAAAAAAAAACATGAACAAGAATACCACTGCCAGCAATTCTTCATTGTTCAATTCCTTTTTGTCCCTAGTGTTGTAACTACTCCCTTGTCTTTAAACAAAAACTGACTCATATTGTAAACAGTTCAAGGATTTTCACTTCTGGCAATACCGTCTACTATTGTCTGTCAACTCAAAACATCTGGGTTGTACAAAAGTACTCTTATACATGGAAAGGAGAGTGTTCACTCTAAACAATTTCATAGATATCAGTAAATTACTGTCATGGACCACTGGTTTTCCCGGTAATTTAACAATACAGAGCCAGAATATTACCGCTTACCAGGGTTATACAACCATCTGTACCTTCGTACTGTAATTCTATTCTCCACAAATAAAGACCTGGAGACAAATGTATTACAAAACTATGACAGTTTAATACATGTCCTTAAGACAAATAAAAAAGGACATTTGAGTAACATCATAAAACTGTACTCTGTGAAGTCTCCAAACAAATCTGCTTCAAATCATTCACAACCAGCTTAACTGATCTCATGAGCACAGCCTCACACACTGAACGGAAATAGCATCGACGGCGAAACACTAAATAATGCATCAGTCTTGTAGTCTTATACACATGTATAGTTCACTTTAACTGCACAAAGAGAGAGAGAGAACAACTTGAAAAAGGACTTTACTATTGTTAACTTGTGTGTGTCTCGCATACTGTATATTAACATGTCACCGCAAGGGGATTATTTTAAACTTAATGTAATGGAACACATCAAATTAAACATTATCTGAGATGTTGACAGTTCAATAATCATGAAATCAAAACAATACTGGAGTATTTTCCATGAGTATAAGTCCAACGTGTTCTTAGGATTCTATGTGATGGCATCAAATGGATCATCTTGTTTTGTTTATTTGCTGTCTGCATCCTCGGCCAGCGACCATTTGTCTTTGCTGCTGGGCAGACTAGTCCTCCAGAACGAGCTCAGCGCCCAAACGGAGGTAGAGGGTAGCTCAACAAGTATCACCTGACTGGAGGGGTGATGCTTCCTGGCTGCCTTCTGCACGCAATGTCCGTGTGACTCACATCTCATATATACTGCATGATGTGGCACTGAAAGGAAAACCCAGTTACTCCTCTTATGGACTGAACTGCTGGAACAAAGCAGTTTAGCTGGAACGAGTCTTGTCAGAACACTGTGTCCAACCATAATAAATGTGGTTTGTACAACACCTTTCATACTATAAATGCAGCACAATGTAGACAACAGAGAGAATAATAAAAAAAAAGGCCTTCAATAGTATAGTATTTAGTAGTATTTAGTATATAGTAGTTAGTATAAAAATAGTAAAAAAAAGAGTCAATCAGTGCGGAGCACTTGAATTTCTGCTGGTGTTATTAACCCACTTCAAATGCTTTAACTATGGTTGATTGTTTCTATGATGATATTAAGAATATTAACGCAACTCTTTTTACATGAAATGAAAACGTATGATGGAGGATGCTCTACGTATGTCAAATGATCAATGAATTAAAACGTAATAGTGACCAACAGTAGAGGAATGAGGTTGTACTGAGCGGCTCCCAAACCTGAATATGACTCATACTAATATTGGATCTTACACACACAAACAGTCCAATATTTGGTTTACCAAATAAATCAATTTGTGTTCATTTACATTATAAATGTAAATGTTTCAATTTAAACATTAAAGCTCACTCAGGATTGTTTAGAATTTATAAGTACAACTAAATAAAAAAAAAGGAGGAGCAGCTTAACGGGTTAAAAACATTCTTGGGTTATGTGTCACGTAATATTTTAATAGTACCGAATGTTCTAGCATTTATCTTTCAAAGGAATGTGGTCACTGAAAAAAAGAACATTTGCATCAATCATGCTCAAACTCCTTCACAATCCGCTGCCCTCGTCTTCATCGTCTACAGCCCCGAAAATTAACCTTTTATTAATGGGAAACAATTGGCTCATCGATGAGGGATGGAGATGAGGCAAACAGCACAATGGTGTCTGCGGTCAAAGGCCGAGCAAGAAACTCCTTTCATCATTACTCATCATCTATTCACGGACTCATTATCCCAGCTAGTGGCTGGATGTGCTGCCGTCAAACATGGACAGATCAACATTGGACAGAATCAACTCAAGTTGTAGCCACAAGTGAGAAGTCACACTATTAATTGTGTGTTTTCAAATAAAAGGGTTTTTTCTTTGCTATTATTAGATGCAGCAGATTCAGAAATGCATTGAGTTGCTAATAAATGGAGGTTTAGACAACATCTGAAGTCTGTCTCTAAAAGACGAACGCTGTGAAACCTTTACTGAGTTTGCCATCTTGTTATGTGTGTCTGCTGTGGTGAAGTGTGACCCAGACCAATAGATCGGCTCCCATATGATGTCACCTTTACTGTGGAGGGCCTTTATCAGTGAGGTCGGACCAGGATATCATGAGTGTTATACTTATTCCCCATGAGAGCTCTGTTTTTGTCACGTAGACTTAGCAAATACTTGTCAGTGGCTTAACGCCTACAGTATTGCACACCAGCACTGAGAAAAGAAATAAAGAATAAGAAAGAGGTGTGTTTTATGTGGTCTCCATTCCTCCACTTACAGAAATTGATCTTTAAACAAAAAGAGTGTCAAAGCTGACAGATTGGTGTTTTTTGGACGGTAGGGACATCCTGCAAAAACAAATAACTCCTTGAAAGTTTTAAAAGTCAAACCCTCCTTGTTCTTACACTTATTTCGATCAACTTGCCACCTCTAAGAGGAGAGAACTTCCCCCTACTTTTCTTCCCATTCGGGGCTTATCTGCATGATATGGCTGGATGCCAAATAGCACTTTCATCATTTAGGACATAAACTTCCTTGCAGCTGAAATGCACGTGAAGTGGTGTGTGAAATCATCTTCACTCAAAATAGCCTCGCAGGCTACTTGGTGAGCCTAATTGAAACGGCTAGATCGCCTGTATCAGGTCTTCTCTTGCAATCCACATGACTTATTTCCACCCATTAAGGTTTGTCCTGAGGTGGCGGCTTTAGGAGGAAAGGAAGCCTGGCTCTGACTGATAGAACTTCTCACTACCTGCAGGGTGATTTTACTTTCACGTTATTATCTCTCTCGAGTGGCCAGGGGATTTTATAAATCATAAGATGTCAAGAAGTCAAGGGCTTTTAATAAGACGGCGCTTGATCAAACAGAAGAGCGCATGCACACTGCTCTTCTAAAAGTAATACACTTGGGGCCGCAACACTCATCTATTAATTATTTTCTCAATTATTTGGTTTAATTATTGCTTGTAAAACAACACATTTTTAATTTCACAGAGTGACGTCTTTTATCTAATATTGTACAAAACTAAGAAGCAAATATTTGCCATTAAGATGATGCAGCTGATGGCTTTTGTGCCTTTCTAGAGATGATTTTAAACAATGCTTTTGCCTGAGTTTTCTGTCCATTTTCTATTAATAAATGAATAAAAGACTTACACACTTATAGAGAAGGACGTTTGACTGCCTGGGCTTATCCAAGAGATTATTATAAACTAGCAGTGGGGAGGGCATACAACCTTTTTGCTATGATAGACTGCTCGTTGGCTTTATGAATGAGCAGCCTGAAACGCATCATGTGGATTATTTCTTTTTTCATGAATGCTTTTTCATGCTTCAGACGTTACAGAAGAACATCATAGCTGCAGATATTTTTCGACTGTCTTTCTGACCCTGGCATGGTACAGAACAGGTCATGCTGAAGCTGCCGTCTGTCTGATCTGCTTCCAACCCATTTTCTTCACAGCCGTCTCATTTACATCATGGTTGCCATTAGAAGACTAGACTGCGATCAGATACATTGAAGGCTGCATTTCCTGGACGTCAGTGTATAGTATAATGTGGATGGAGGTGGCAGGGGAAAGGTAATTTGTACTGCGTGGGGCAATTCATTAGAGGAATTGAAAGGAAGAGGAAAGAAAGTATGAGAACGTTATTAATAAAAAACACTGCATGACATCACTTAAACTGAAGGAGGAAAAGAGTAATTACAGGACGAAGAACCGTGACGGCATGGTCGTATTATTACTAGTTAACTACGTGTAGAATATTTTTATAGTCATACTGTGTGTATGTGACCATGCCCACGTAGCTGGGACAGTTTGTCCCGAATTCCTTGATCAAGGGTGAGGTCTAAATCTGCTAAAAGCCAAACATTGAGAAGATGAATTTGCAGTTAGGAAACTGGCTCTGGCCTCCCTAGTTAAGGCTTTTATTCTTTTTAATGTTCAAGGTGACCTTGTCTGGTCAGGAAACATCCTGCAGGAGCAGATCACGGCCACCAGCACCCAGATTGCGCCGTCCGGTCAATGTGAGCTCGTTGAGAGCCGCTGTATTGATCCAGGACAAAAGCCTCCTTGAAAGCAGCTTTCTCCATCTGTGATTTATTTTTAGAAAAGGGTGATGGAGCCCTTTGTGTGTGTCATAAGATAGACTATTTAATGAAGATTGCACGCTGTAAAAGTAAAGGTTCAGATTTTTTATAACATGTTATGTTGAAACAGATATCACGACTTAAAGCATTGTGTTGCTTTTATTATACCACAAATGCGGTCCGGGATATCCAATTATCAAAGCATGGATCCATTACATTTTATTTTGTTACTCAACATATTATACGGCAGTGTCTTCTCCTATATTTCTACCTATATTATTACAAAAATATTTAACGTTGCCTTGAAAAGACCTAACAATTTCATGTGAAAATGGATTTGCTTTTTTTTAAATAGCAGAGAATTTTTCAATATGCATCCGCCCATCCCCACTATTGCTGGTATATACTACCTATGACTCTTTGTTATGACTCTTTGTCCATCTTTCTTTTGTCTATTAAATGCAAAAACAATTTGTGAAAAAAAGCCGATTATAGTTGATGAAATTGAATTTAATGTCTGGACTACGGTTCAAAATATGTTAAAAAAGAAAACCATAAAAGAACCCAGATAACAAGCTTTGTTTCAACAGTATAATCTGATTTAAAACCCCAAAAAATAGAATGGTATCCGCAGCATGGAATACTTGGAGGGAAGGTGGTCACGTGATAAATTGGGCTTATTTAAGATTCTGAATTCAAACCACCAACTAGACCTGTTTTTTTGGAAGTAAATCAACAACAGCTTCTGATATTTATAGCACTCATGAATTATTGTCTTCTACAGCACCCGGAGCATGTACGTCTACGGGAAGAGATGCTCTGATTTCCCTTAAGAAGAGAAACATCGTCACACTAAGAGATTCCGCCACTTATGAATGTCAGTCAAGGGGACACTTAGAATTGATATTATTGCGGTTTTGTTTCACATCAATTGCATTCATATGAAAACCGACTTATCTAAAACCTGCACATCTTAAATATCAAGCACAGAAACAATAGGCTTTTTTGCGGCATAATCCAAGTATCTTGCTGGAGTCCAACATTTACTTTCTAAAAAAAAGTTTATATATATCTATATAGATATAGATATAGATACAGATATTAAAGATAACAAGGGATAGTCTTATCCCTTGTTATCTTTAAAAAAAAAGTAATGCAAAAACCATAGAAAAAGTCCACAGAACATTATTGGTTGGTAATGCACTCAGGTTGACCTCTCTTGAATGCAAAAAAAAGTGTCAGACGTGACAGACAATGGACATTAGATGATTTGATATTTATGGCCTCTCTGCTTCTTTTTCTCAGAAGTGCTGTCCGTGTGCACAGCAGGGCGTTTTTGGACACAGCAGGAAATGGACATGTCAATAGACAGCTCATCACAAGGATTGTACATGTCTGAAAACCTCTGAGAGACACTGAATTAGACTTTGTCAATGCTGAAGAATTTGGTCCGAATAAGAAAGAAGAAATAACTCTGCAGGGCCTTTCTTCAACAACTCAGAAAACAATTGACGAGTTAATACATAAATAGAAACACAGCAGGCTTTGAGATGAAATTGGACTCAAGACTGGTCTGGCATTTTCTGCCAGTAATACAGTTTTACTATTTAAAAAGGGTCAGCCTGAGTGTAGTGTCAGGGATGTGTGTGATGTTGGTTTCTGTGTGGAATAATAGCGCCATTGAGTCATTGGGAGCCAGAAGTAGTGCAAACCTGCTGGATTTATGATACTCAAACCAGCTAAAGTCACTGACCACATGTTATCTATTTATTTATGTTCTTACTGATTTTACCTTTTGAATTTAGGGGGACTGTTTTGTTTAATGTTATTGATGTGCAAATGTATGTATTATGTGTACATCCAATCGGTGCTAAAAGTAAGTGTAGTTAATTGAATCCATACATTTCTTGAAGCCGAGTTTTGCTGATTGGAAGGTGAGGAATTTTATTTTGTTTGAATTATATTTTGTTTATTTTGTTTCCTGTATACAGTAATGGCTTCAAAAAATTTGAATAATATATGCATGTTGAAACATACTTGAGTGCACATGCGAGACATCGTGTATATATGCGACTGTGGTTAAACTGAATTCATTTTTTATTCCGATCAAAGATACAACAAAAAAAATAAAAAATAAAAGGATGTGCATAAAGTTTACAGTATAGTACTGATCTGGTAGTTTATAAGCTGGCTTACTGCCCCACTGTCAGACTTACTGAGTCAAGTAAAGAGAGTAGATATATTGTTATAGCCCTTGGTAAGGCCTGTCATTTCCCTCCTTTGAGAATGTGAAATGCATGCTGTGAAACAAGCCTATCGGATAGTCGAGTACCATTTACCTTATCGAAAGACTTGGTTGATCTAAATTTCACTTTCTATGAGCAAGGCATCCAGCCCGTGGAAATGCTTAGCACGTTGAAGGAAAATAAAGTGTATTAAACTGGACATGAATATAAGGCTAGGCGGTGAGGATAAATAACAAGGGTTCAAACATATCATATCTATATCCATATCCATATCCAGTTTTGGCCAGCCACTAGACTTCCTTTCCTATATTTTCTTGCAGTATTTTTCCATTGTTTATCTTTGATTTCATACAGATGTGTGTTTAGATTTAAGACACACATATCGCCTTACGTGCAAACAATGATATAAAACAAAGTTACCGCGTCATTCATACCTGGTCATTCATACCTGGAAGACAGGTATCACAGTATCATCTGTTTAACTTTGACAGGCTGGTCCGCGTTCTACTCTACAATGGAGAGTACTATATGTCCCAATACAACCTGTTTAACAAGGTATGACGTCTCCAGTGTCAAAATGATATAATTACAGATCACCGCACCCCCCAATTAACATAGTAGCCATGGTAACGAAATATACACAAATGATACGTTCAATGCATGTCGTATAAGGTTAAAATAAGGCCCATAGTTTGCATTTGTAAGTGTAAACCTACCTGCCTTTGTCCATTTGTTTTTGTATCATCATGTTTGGCTGTAAGCAGAGCTGGAGGTTTGCTTGTTATTTTTGAGGTTATAGGGGCAGCAGTGAGGATAAATCTATCCTCCTCCTGTTTCCTCTTTCCAGTTCTTTATTACCTACTGTGATAAGACAATACAATGTACAATACCACACATTATATATAGCAGCTGTTTTATTATCTTGTGTCAGAATTAAACATACACTTCACTGAGTTGGTCAAATGTCTCCCTGCCTTTAGCAGCCTGACAGAAAAAAAACATTCGCTGATTGTTCAGGTCAGTTTGCTGATGGACCTCAACTTGTTAGAGAGCGAAAGAAATGGGGGATAAAACCTGCCTGGAAAAGAGATGGACAAAGCCTTGCTACTGTAGCTCCCAACAAGCTTTCCTTGAAAACAAGCTTCCCACTGATATTAGTGTGTGTATTCAATTCCTTATGATTTCACCTGTCTGTAACACTCCAAACAAACTCAACTGCAATGATGTTTCGAAGGCTGCTGACGACATCAGTGTTTGCAGATCCTTCTTTTATGCATCAAACAATAATTTCCCTGTAGAGCTTAAATGGGAAGTTTACCTTTTAGCAGAGGACAACATCTGCACTCAACTTGACTTCTATTACTATGGAACATTGACCCACTTTCATGGAGAATAAAAACATTAACACGTGGCAATATAATGTTACATGTTGTGATCGTATGTTGTTACCATAAGAGTTTTAATAAGACTTGATAAAGGTTCATAAGGAACACTTGATTTGTGTTTGTTTGGGAGTTTGCTCAAGAGTGCTCATTAAAAATCGAGAAAGGCAACCACACACTGATAGACACACATGGCAAGTCAATTATTGAACGGTTTTCAGGTCCCCAGAGAGATGACACCACCCCCTGTTTTGTCATTTTCATTATATGTCTCATCTTCACCCGTAAGTGACACCAGTTCTTTGTAAGGCCTGAGGATAAACAGCACCATTAAATCCCCTCTCGGACAATTACTTCAAGGGACCTTCTTTAAAAGCCCAATATAAGAGATGATCTGTGTTGTTTTCACCTGATGTTACATAACCAAAGTAAAAAATAGGGCACTGAATGGACACTGACATTGAGGACAGCTCATGCCTTGAAGCCTGAAGAAAAAAATAAGGTTGTCAATATAAAAAAGAAAACGTTGGGGCAATGATTCAAGGCGAATATGCGTTTAAAAGAACACATCTTGTGTTTAATGGGGATTACAAAGTGCTTGAAGCCATGCTCTGCAGACAAACAAGTGGAGGTTAAAATGTTGAAGACAAGAAAAGAGGGGGGGGGATCACAAGTGCAGTTTAAACACAGATGTGATATGTTTACACTTTGTTCCCGTATTTGTCAAACCGGTGTTAATGTCCGAGACTAAACGCAGCCCGGGAGATCATAGACATCAATTTCACTCAAACACTATAGGGCATCATTCATTAGAAGGCAAGCTGGAATCTGCAGAAGGGGCCTGCTCATTATCACCACACAGTGAATCAAGGATGTACACAGAACTGAGAGGAAGATGTCACAATGCATATTAGCAATTACCGTGACAAACACCAGACGTCTTCAAAATGCGCCAGTCTGTGTGTCTCGATGTAATTGTCACTGCGACCATGCTTATCTGTAGCTACCGTAGTAACGAGTGTATGGTGAGGAAAGCTATGCTAACCGCATCAGCTTTCACTGCCGTTGTGTTGCTGTGCAGCAAGCACGCGGCATTGTGCGAGCCCGCTGGCACCAAATCAAGCTGGTCACACTGATTAGTTTTCTTACAGTCAGCAGAATGTCCTGGTCGCCAGTAGGACGTGAGCCCATGTTAATGCCAGACATTTACACTTTTTTATACAAATCACAACAGCAGCCAGAGCATAATGATGGCTTTATTCACAATGCAAGTGGCTAACTGAGCCCGTCTCGGCTGTCTGCAACCACTATGTGGAAACAAAATAAATGAGCAGTAATAATTTATTCATCTGTGCCATAGCCCCCCCCATTGATTATACAAATACTACCTAAAACGTGTCAGTGAGCCTGTTGCACTAACGCAAGTATGCGTTATATTGTCATAATCTCCTATCAGAGAATGTAGAAGACCTTCCGTTTATTAGTTTCTAGTGACGTAGTTGCAAGGCAATGTAAATGAATGGGCCGAAATAAAACGTAGTATTGTCACAATTTTGGGGATAAAGCGTGAGAATACCACGTTCCACAACGTAGCTATTCCATGTTTTGCTGTGAGACTGGGTTGGCTGTGATTGTCTTTAGCTGGTAGTCCCTCTTAAACCTGGCTGCTGGTAAAACATACCATGTGCAACCTCCACTGACCCTTTGGAAATGCAACCTTCAGCCATTCTGCTGACAACACACACATGTATTTATTTGGGATAAAGTAAGTACAGTAGATCCTGGTAAGCTTCCTCATGTCGTCTGACTGTCAGGGGCATGATGTAAACTGTCACTTCACTGGAAGCTCGCCAGTTGAGTGTGGAGAATGCAATATAAAACCAGCCTAGGTAGTAAATAGTCAAATACAAGTAAGAAGACGTTAAATAGACCTCGTTCTTTTCTTATTTGTTCAACAACAAAAAAATGCTGATTCAGCTATACTGTCACTGGTATCACCAGGCATAACATCCTGTAACATCAATGGCCTTTGTGTTGAATTGCATCAAAAAGAGCGATCTATTACTGTCTCATTGTAGACAAAGCTCGGGGGTTCACGACCAGGTTATTGTCTTTAGAGGGCACGCTGATTCAAACGACTCTGGAGGGCCTTTTTCCTAAGCCACTCGGGACACGACCCAGAGGCCAGAGGAGTAGATGGGAGTCAGAATCCTCTGCTTTCTTTCTTCTTGCTCCGGGCGGCATCCTGAGGCCACGCAGGCGGCGGTTGGAAATAGCCCAGACATGCAGAGCACACTGCTGGTGTCGTCTCCTCCTCCTTCCTCGGCCATGCTACTAATCAGCAGAGACAGAGGAGGATGCAGGACAGGAGCCAGACACAGATCAAGCCTGGCTGGGTGGGGCAGGCGCCAGGATTGTGCATGTGTGCAAGTATGTGGGTGGATATCTGGGTGTGCATGCGTGCTTACCTGTATGCATTTAGTAACTTTAGAACATGTGAGGGTGTCAGATTCCTGACGACATACTGACTTTAAGATTGAATCACTTCTTCAATCAGTGTCAAAGCAACCCACGAACATTACCAACAGTTACGCTATGTGCTTTCCCTCTGATGTGCATTCCTGGGAGTTCATGTTTAATTATACTTGACAGATATATATCCCCACCCATGTGTATACAACAAACCTTTATCATTAGAGAAGCTCATCGTACTTCCTGTTTTAAGCCCTGCAGTCAATAAAAGAGTTTGACGTGGTCTGAAGTTTTTTTTTTTTTCCTTTAACAATAAAGCTATTGGCTATTCTTCAGCTTTACTTTAAAATATATTATATATTTAGACATTGCCTTTCAATAGACTGCTATGTATAGTTCTACCGTTTTTTACTGTTTTTTCTTATTGGCAAGTCAACTGTGTAATGCAAACAGTTTGACACTTTTATGAATTGCAATTTCCAACATACGTCTGTTTCTGAAGCTTTGCTGTAAATGTAAGCAGTTCATAATGATTTGTTTTTATGTTCCCTTTTTAAATTACTTTATTACATCTGTCCAGTTAAAAGAACGTCATCATAGATACAAAAGCATAATAAAATATTTGATATAATTTATTATGTAGTAATGTATCGCACATGGGACTACAGAAAGACCGTAGTATGCATGCGCAGGTGTTTGTACATTGTGATGATAAAAGGATTTTGTTTATTAATTTATTCAGATGTTGTTAAAGCCAAGCTAGCTAGTTTTACTGTTTTTTTTGTGCTAAATGTTTCTGGTCTTTTAAATGCATCTCTGTTTTTGTATATGACCTTTTTGCAAAATATGACTTTGATTGCTTTCAGAAAACTTTGCCATGAGAAAATGGACGTCCTCATCTGGGCGACAAAATCTGTCCTCCTTGTTTTATTTTGATAGGAGGGCTGTGGATCAGTCTCAGGCTTCATTACTTTCCTAGTTTCTTATCTCAGACAACACATTTGATGACTTGTGGCATTTCAGCAGAGTTATTACTAACTATCCCAAGTCATCTGAGAGTACAGTGCATCATCTGTTTGTCTGCAGGTCAGATATGATAACAGCGCAGGAGTGTATTCCAAGGCAACATTCTTTGTTAATCACCGTGGATAAGACAACTGTGACAAAAAAGGAAACGAGGTGAGGATGCACCTCAAGCAGGCGCTGCAGTCCTAAGTGTATGTGAGGTCAGCGGGTCCTTTTTTGGAGGAAGGGATGTCAAATGACACACGCACACACACTCAAAAACCAATTGGATTTCTCTATTTATCCTAGAGAGCAGCAAATGTGTGAGCGACGACGAATGAACTGAGGCATAAAATGAGAGGTAGCAGATGACAAGGCAGAGGAAGTTGAAAACACACACACACACACTTACCATCACACTTCTGTCCTGTTTCCTGTTTACAGCAATGTGATGTCTCTCTTTGTCCACTAGATGAATGAACAGAGGCTTTTAACTTTAACAATAGAACACGTTGTGAAGTTAACGGAGCTCCCATTTAGTCTGAAAACACACTTAGGAAAGTCAAACACAACAGTAGTTTCTTGTAACTTCATGCATTTCATGTCTGTTAGAAAAAGTGAATCAAATTCAGATCTATTTGTGTCCTCAAATTGCACTTTATTCCTCTCAAACACTTTATTCTTACAGTTTCCTATAATCGATTATCTTTACATGCAAACTGTTAGAACTTGTGTCTACAATTCTAAAAATATCAAGATACAGTTTCTAGTGACACGATTTCATGAATAAATCCCTGAGGGAATCTGGCTGCACTCTCTAAATTAAGGTCTAATCCCTCTTTATGTATTCACCGGACCAATGATAACCACCACCAGCAATTAAACATTTGGTCATTTTCTAAACGTCACTTTTTGTACAAATAACAACAATATCCCATATTAATAAGTGAGTTTTAGTTTTATAAAAAAGAGAAGATAATCCATTATTTTTCCCGCAACGGGGAAAATTTCCTGGAGCACAGCAGCAAAAGTAAAGTGCACACACACACACACACACGTAAAAAGTTCAAACTAATATGAATTAGCAGTAACAAAATAACAAGAATGCACATTAACATTTGTTTAATGTGCATTCTTGTTATTTTGTTACTGCTTATTCATATTAGTATGAATAATATTATATACACAGGAGATAATATAAATAAACGCAGGCAAAACTATTCCGAGTGTTTATACCGCAGAAGTTTGGAGCAGAGCTGTTTGGCAGCCTGACAGTCAAATACATCGTCAAAGCCATCTTTTGCTGAGGATCATAGTAAAGAATGTGAACGAGCTCCGGAGCCCTCACGAAGGGATTGGCTGATGTTCGTTTTTCTCTCTCTTTTTTTTCTCTCTTTCTTCAGACATTGAAAACCGGCGAAAGGAAAACATCCTCACTTAATATTTAAAGAGGAAGGGGGAGGGGGGGGGGGGGGGGGGTGTTGAAGAACGTACTGTATAGGTCACTGAATCTAGGAAAACATTTCAGCAACACAGGTCTGTTCTGGCCCCACTGCCATCCGCCATGACGCCTGTTTATCCATCACACTTCCTGTTTGAATGCAGGACAGCTTGTGTGTGTGTGTGTGTGTGTGTGTGTGTGTGTGTGTGTGTGTGTGCGTGCGTGCACGTCTAAATGTTTTTGTATGAACATGTTAGAGTGTCTCTGTACCCCCTTTCTGCCTCTGTTCTATCCTTCTCAGTCACACACTCAAACACACATAAATCCCCAAATACAGCACGCAGACATGATCACACACACACACACATTCCAACTGATAAATCACAGCATTGTTAATGTGTTTGGACCCAGCAGGCTGCATTGTTCAAACATTTCTGTTGTGTACAGATCTGAGAGGACAAACAATGGGAAATTACACACAAAAACACCTGAGAAAGACAAGGCAAAAAAAAAAAAAACCTGCTGCATCTACTGAAGTTGTAGAACACGAAACAAGGCACACACACACATACAAATTCAGCAAGAGAATGTGAATGATCACATTGAGGGTAAAGTGTAACACCTCTTTTCAGGGCAACACACATGGCATGCTGACATCATTTTCCCAACCAAAGGTGCTCAATGTTACTGGGAGGGTGAGTTTACAAATAAGTATTTACTACCTGCAGGAGAACTATAATTTACAGTTAAATAACCCTATAACCTACATAACCTTAACCGCATCCTGTAATTTTTCCAACCGTTGTTAATCTCAAAGACAGATGCAACCATGCAGATTGTTGGATGCAACTTCTTGGGTTTACTCTTCCTCAGGAGGGTTTTCTATTGCCAGATAAAGAGCCCTGAGGGATCAACCTCACACGATCTTAATCAAGCCCCCAAGCTCCGACCCCTTGTACTTTTCCCACACAGCAGCAACAAGAGGCAGAAGCTCAGTGACTGGCGGCGTCAGATACCCCGTGTTGTGTATCTATTTTTAACCACGCGCTGGTGCATTGGGCAGAGCTCTGAGCTCTGGATTTTGCAACTCAAAGGCTGTAAACCGTGTGTTTTCCCGTCCAGCCATCTGGGCTGACAGGCAGCCTCTGCACTGCAACATGGAGGTGTGCTGAAGATGACATTCATCTTCCTCTCGCTCTCTTTCAGGTTCGACGAAGGGGGAAAGGTGGAGACAACAGAATGTCAGGAATTTGAAAGCTGTTTGTTATATTTAAGGCTTGGAAACACAAAGGAGTTCTGAAGGGAGTTGTCCCGATAGCTTGTGATCTAATGCGTGAACCCGCTTGAGATGTTGTCATTTGGAAAACGGCGTTGCACTACTGTGGTGGAGTTACAGTAATGTAGTTCAGTCTGTTTCACTGGTTTTCACAGCCCTTTTCAGCTGAACGCCAGTGTTTCGCTAATGAAGCTCAAATCGCAAAATGTCTGCTTTTGTCTTCAAGTGTCTCTTTTGAAACTCACATCTCATCTTTTCTTCCAATTTCTCATTAATCGCAATCATTTCCCACATTGTTGGATATATGTGCTGGAGAAGAATAGCCAGTGATGATTTCCAACGGAACCCTTTTAGCTCCACAATGTATCAATTATACAGGCAGAGGATTAAACATTCCTTCGTTTGAGAGTCTCACTTTATCCAATTTTCCATTTAGACAGGTCAGATGTCCATCTGAGCACGACTGTGTGTGTGCGTGTGTGTGCGTGTGTGTGTGTGTGTGTGTGTGTGTGTGTGTGTGTGTGTGTGTGTGTGTGTGTGTGTGTGTGTGGAGAGGATTTGATTAGATCCTGATTAGATGGCAGCATCAGTGCATGAATCAGTGTGTGACTGGTGGCTTATGGGCTTGTAGTGTAACAAACTGTGACTGATCAGAAGACTAGAACGAAGCTACATAAAAGTTATATAAATCCAATTCACAATGACAGACTTGGAAGAAAGGATTTGGGAAAAGTTTGAGAAACTCCTGAAAACTAAATGTGTGTGTGTGCAGTTACACAAACATGCTAAAATATCAGAATATAAGGAACGATCGTTTCAGTTTCAGTGATTTACCCGCAGGTTTTTATTTTTTTATTTGTCATTTTCAATGATTTACTTATCATTGGGTGCATTATTCTTATGCACCCTGGGAATAAATGATTGCGCCCACCTGTCACTCGACAACATTCCAACATAATGACTGTGTACTCTTCACATCTGTATGGATTTCTGTAATCTAACTAAAGTCTCTCGGGAGAGGAGGCCGTCTGATCCCTTAACTTGAAGTTCTCTTTGGATCAATTTCTGACTTTCTTTTGCTCCTCATCTCCTCCCGTTTCAACCTTTCCCTCCGCCCTCTCTTTGAACTATGCCCCCTTTTTTTTTTTTCCTTTCGTCTTCTTTTCCCTCCAGCGATTGGAGGAATGCCAGAGTCTTCAGAGTGGCTAGATATGAGTGTTGTTGCATTCCTATCTGCTGCGCTGTTTCGAGGTGGACAGGTTTGACGGGAGGGTAGGGACTCGTGACCGATGGGAACAGAACCCAGAAGAATCCACCTCTGCCCACAGAACCCTCCGGCCTCTTCCCACTGGAGGATTTAAGTTTCTCAGGCTCTCTTGTTTCGCATGCAACCTGATCAAAACACATTTTAGCCACACGATGCTTTCAATTTCAAGCTTTTATAGAGGGATGACAAGATATGAAGGAGAGAAAGACCCAAGATATGCCCCTCGCTGGACTGTTGAGGTTCATTGTAACCATCTCATCCAAAGCTCTTAACGCTGCTCTGCAATCAAATTAGTTTTAAATATTACTGGAATTTTTTTTTTGATTCTTGAAAAAGCGTAAAAGCAAAAAAAGCATTTTTGACCCCACCGTTGATGTTGAGTAGCATAAACATCATTGGCCTAGTAGCCAAGACGCGTGTTTTAACATTTGGAGGATTTTCATATATTTGGTTTGTGCTTCTTTTGAAAAAAAAAGAGCCCCTAAACACAGACAACACAAAGACAGGGCAATGTCCTTTTCGCTCTTGGGTTGTGAAGTGTGCACACACACACACACACACACACACACTCGGGGTTGTTTCATGTACAATCCCATTTAATCACAAGAATCCTAACTCTGTGCATTCCTGCCCCAAAGAGTTAGAACAATTTGCTTATTAGAGCAAACAATGGTATCCGTCAATTTCATTTTCATAAGCTGAAAGCTTATAGAGCGATGTGCTTATCCTTTGTATCCAGGCCAGTACACTGCGATTACTCTATCTTCCCATGTCTGATAGGCACCACGTTGTCTGTGAGTTTAGCAATATAATTACCAGGTGGATTCTAACCCTGCTGATCTGAGATGTACTTGTTTTCTACAGCAAAACTCTTTTCCTTCACATGCAACTGAATTGTCTGTCTGCAGTTTAAAATGGTTAAGTGTAATCGCCCAGAGGGTTCTTGTTCTTGCACCATGGTTGCAAACCTCATACTATAGAACGCACTCACAGGTATTATTTCTATTATATTCAAAGGGAAGCCCATACTCAGACCTGCTGACTCCCATTTTAGTAAGTTGCCACACCTGAAAGCCTGCATTGCTCTGTCATTGACAATGTGCTGAATCAGAGAATAACAAACCCTGTGATCACAGCACTCCTGGGAAATGATTACACTAATAGACACAGTTGCAAACCTATGTAATGATATAAGCAGTCGTAAATGCAGTGAAGTGCTCACATATTAACAAACAGGGCATTCATATTCTCCAAATAACAGGTGCACACAAAATCATCCTCCATTTCAATGCAAACCCTTAAAAAACATAAAACATAAACATGTAAATGTACATTATATGCATGTAGAAGAATATTACTGAATCCCAATGAATGCAAGCTCTAATCACGAGTTGACATTTGCTGCAGGGCCTGCACCTGCATTGTATTTGTTAGCTTTTCTGTGCGTTTAAAAGCATTTGCATGTGCTTGACAATACTTTTGTCAGCTTGTTTGTGCGTTGTGTCACATTCCTTATGTGTGTGTCAATGTGTGTTCGCAGGTGGAGGAAAGAAGAGGCCGTTGGCAGCAGGGGACCGGAGAATTAAATGAAGGAAACGGGAAGGAAATGACGAAGGCTTGCTCTCCGCGCAAAATTGCCACTCTCTCTTTGTCGTCCTGTGTGGAAACTTGGACTCACACACACACACACACACACACACACACACACACACACACACACACATAGCCTGTTGTTGTTGTTGTGACTGTGATGAAAAATCGGGTACACAGGATCTGAGACACAGGACACAGGATACAATGAACTTGGAGAATAGTGGAGGAGAAAGACGGGAAAGAAAAAAGGGTTAAGGAGACAAACTATGAGAGAAATAATGAACGATGGCAGAGAGAGGTGAAAAATATTTAAAAACAATACAAACCTTAATTTGAATGCACAGCAAAAGTTAAAGTTCTGATACCAATAAAAACACAATCTTATTACCGAATTTGTACTGCTTTTGAAACAGAAACCAAAGCTGACACATTTTCTCTTTCATTCAGCACTTATTTTGTCACATTGTGTGTCTCCTTTTACTATTTTTGAGGGAAAGCAGTTCAATTCTGCACAAATAAAATGTGTGAATTTCCATTCTGCAAATTTGTCACCCGAGCCGTGTCCAAATAAAGCTTTGATGTCCATTAAGTTGAGCGCGAGGGAACAATGGAGGCCAGTGCATCCACACTGATCACTGATAACCCACAAGGGCAGCTGGCTTGGCCACACAAACACGTTGTGGTCACCATGACAACAAGCCTGGATCAAACCGGACCTGGCGATGGGCTTTGATTTAACGGACGTCACGTCTGCTCGAATGTAAATCACAGAGAAGATACATTAATATAAGGGTACTTCTCTCTAACATTCAGGAGCTCAGGGAAAATCATGATTCATCTGCAGGGGCCCGTGACAAAAACAACAAAGGACCCATGCAGGGGTCAAGGGTCACGGCAAGAATGTCATTGTCAGGTTCGTTATCGTATATTTTCACACGAATGCGCATAGGTCTGTGTGTGTGTGTGTGTGTGTGAGAGGACTCATACACAAACACACACACGCTTTTGAAGAAATCAGTGTCTCGTCTTTCAGTTCAAACAATGTTGTTTTGGGTTGTTCTGGGAAACAATGGCATCCAGACATTTTCATCATTCCTGTAACAGAAAAACAATGCTCCCCCCTTTGGGCTTGCACATATTGTAGAGGTAATATCTCGTGTTGGTTTGTGTGTATGTGTTTGTTTGAATGAACAGAACATTGGTTTCTGTGATATAATAACATAAAACTTGCTGCTACGAGGAAAATTGGTGTGTATAAATACTAAAGACAGATCAAATAATGGTAACCGAAGGCATTTTGAATGAGCTTAAAACTGCCACACAATGCGAGAGATTCCCAATGATAACTGCTGAGTTTCTAAAGTTTCTCATTTATTAACATACTGTAAATATCTTAGTCATGTTTTTATAAAGAGAAATCTGTTTTCTGCTACTAGTTAACACAACACAAAGTCCACCCGTTTCGGGAAAACTTGCTGGTCTAAGCACACGTTTCACAGGAAAAAATCCCCTGGTGAAAAGGAAATGATGTCATTTATGTTCCTGGCAACGACGGGGAGATAAAAAAGAAAGAAAATTGTAGTGGCATGACGTGCAATAATAACCTTGACTGGATTAAAAAAGATACCTGAGAATAATCTGTGTAACTCGTAGCACGAAACACCCCATCAACAATGGCTGTCGAATAATGCAGTTTTAAGGTTCAGCTTCTGTGCGTTTCCTCGATGGCGTGCTGCTCATTCGGCCCCATGTCATGCTAATTCCATGGAGACAACGATGAAGAGGGGCTGAGATTACAGTCTCGCAAGTTTGCTCTGTTGCTTCCCAGAGCTCTTGGCCTGTGTCTTAAGAGGCTTTAAACGGCTTGGAAGAGATGAAGCTGCCATCTGGCTAAGTCCCGAACGGGCAGTCACACACGCTGACGTCGTGTGATGCAGCTGCTGGTGACCGAAAATCACAACTTCCGTTATCTGATGATGCAAAATGGTTAAACATTGATTGAATGTTTTAATTGGATAATATGAAATTAAATACACTTGTTTTTATGTAGTAACCCCTACCCAGTTTTTCTTTCAGCCGTCGCACCACCTGGCTATAGTTTAGGAAAATGTACTTAGTTTAACAATAAAAAAGTACACAATGATATGGAGCCCAAGACAGGATATTACTTCATTGAAATAAAATGAAACCACCATCTTTCTCTGACATTAACCCGTGCTTTTGTTGCCCAAACCAAATGCAAGATGAGAACCGCGGGACCTCTAATGTCAAAGGACCCTGCTGCTGTACAATCTTTGTGTGATACAAAAATGTGGGTTAGCGAAGAATACAATTGTCCCAACAATGTGCTTGGGACACTGTATAAGAGCAATTTTGGGAGAAAAGCTTGCCCGTCTTCTGCATTCTTCTAAATTAGGGATAGTTTTAGTATAATTAAACACTAATACTATGTTGCACAGCGCTTTTGTGTACCTCAGCAGTGATTTATTTTTGCAGCATGGTTGGAGGTGTCAACTTTTTCACACACCACATCGGTGTAAAGAACAGCACGAACCTGCATGGCGGGAACATGCTGACTCTCAGATCCTTACCACAGATCCCACAGCCGGGCATGTTTTGTAAACAGCTTGCATTGTCTTCTGTTTAACCAGCGAATGTAAAAGTACACCTATTTAATTAACCGCGACACAGACTCTGAGCTAACTCAAGAAAATCTGTTATCTGATTGGTTGATATTTTGGGGGGGGTTCCAAACTGTCTTTAAAACCAACATCAGAAACAACCTTTCTGTGAAAGGGTTCTAGACAGAGCAACATCTGATAGACATGGGGGGGTTTTGAGAACAAAAGACCCTGTTTTGTTTTCCTTTCCCTTGCAGGGAGACACGTGGTCTGCCTGCAGCGGAGACACACAGATCCTGAACGCTGCTCCTGCTCCTCACGGGACGTTTCTTTGGATGTTCAGCATAGACTGCTATACCATACATGTAAACATACGTTTGTGTTTTTCTGAAGTGTAGGAGCATCAACGATGCATATAATTTCTCTTTTGACACTATTACGTTTCCATCTAGACCCATTTAAACATTTCTACTCAACTTAAGTACTAAAACGTGTTGCGGTGGATAGTACACCAAAGTACGGATGTGGACTGATGAAATGCTGCAAAATGCAATGAATCAGACTCCAGCGGCCAGGTTTCCACAGCTAACACAATGTCCTTGCTCAACACAGATCAAACCGCAGCAGTCAGGATGTATCTATCAGTGAGGTCTCTGTTGCAGTTAATGCGGCTCAATGGAAAGTTGAGATGTAGTTAGTCTAATCAATGCTTCTGAGAAGCCCTCAATCTGAAAAACACAAAATATCCTCGCCTCAAAGTGCATCATTTAGATGGTGGATAATAAGAGAACGTGTGTGCTGACCACTCTTTTGGTTTTCTTAGATTGGGGATGTATTTTCTTCCTCGGCTTCTGACGCCGATGTTCTCCTGTTAGCAGACAAAAGCACCTGCAAACACTCAGGCACACACACACACACACGCACACATGCAGAAACATCTGCATCCTAAGGGACTTTCCTGAGAACTGAGGTATTGGACATTTTATCAGTTTCCTGTATGTATTTGACGAAGCACAAATAAACGTGTGGACTCAGCGTAGTTTCCTCGTACATGGACTAATCTGAATAGTAGGCTGAATAAAGTTGTTCAAAACCAGCTGTCACGTTGCTCTCGCGGAACGGAAAGCAAATGTTTTGGACACATGAATGTATCTCCACTTTCACAAAAAAATGCAGATGGGTATCTTGTTAAAAACACACAAAAGCTTCACAAACCTTATTTTTGGATTCGGAGATTCTGCTCAGACAACAAGTCTGTCCGAGGATCACCCGTGATTTTCTTTCCCCCCCTCTGTTATTATTCCATTTCCTCCCTGTGAACGGAAAGACCGAAATAACCCCGCTGAAATCTATGGCTCTCCAGGGGCAAAGCTTTTGTGTTGGAGCACGTGGAAAACAAGAGCAGCGGTGGCTGAATTGGGACACCGCGATATCTAGAGTTTCAAGGCCTCATGGGACTCGACCCGTGGACACGGACACGGCTCATTACATGAGCAGGCTGTACGGAGACCGAGCGAGAATTGTCTTGTGAGACACTCAGCATGTGTGATTCACGGGGAGAACTCGTAGGTTGGACTCTGAATGTTGGCTGTGTGCGCAGTGATGAAATATTCTGTAAGTACCAGCAACTGTGAGCTGAGGAAGGAGAGGTTTATGATCCAGGCTGAGGAAAACTAAGGTTACGTCTCATAAAACCTTTTCCTGCCGTGCATCTGTTATGATTCTTGCTTCCGCTCTGGTTTTCAGCCACGCTACCTGTGATGTTGATTGAGCGTTCACTTTGGCTCACAGTAAAATATCACAAGCCTGTGACGGCTTCATGTTTTATTACGTTGAAGAAAACCTTTTGATTCACTCAGCATCAAGGGCCGGTCAAAATTTGCACTTATCCTTTGAAACATCTCAACATCTACTGAATGGGTTTTGAAAATGTTTTCTATGAAAGTGGGAGGTTCCCAGAGAATGAATGCCATTGATTTGGGTGATCTACTTACATCTCCTGCAAAACTTTTCTTTCTTTTTTTCTGAAGTAATCATGTCTTCTTCTGGATGTTTTCAATCATTTTCTTTATTTCCTGGATCTGCATCTATAGCGATACCATCGAGTCCAACACTTTGATTTGTGACCAAACACATTCAAAATGAAATCAGTTTAGTTCTAAATAGACAATGTTAGCATGCCAACACGCTATACTAAATTTGTTTAAAAATTGTTAACATTGTTGTAAAGGTCTGAGTTGACATTTTCTCATATGTATCAATCACTAAAAGCTTTTTCTGGTTGGGTGCAAGAAAATATCAATACGATTGAGTTTTGTAATACTATCTTTTTTGATACTGTATAGATTCTGAAACACTGTATTGATTTGTAATTAAGTGTTTGTTAATGCAAAATATAGAAAATGCACCATTATGTCCGGATGTGTGTTGTATTGCGAGATTCTTTATTATTTTTTTCTATGGAGACAAAGTTGCACGGATGGACACAAACACACGCAGAGAAGTCCCGAGGAACAGCTTTCAGATCCAAACTAATGAATGCTGAAGCTGGCACCATAATGTTTTTTTTTTTCCTCTTTCCGTCTCTCGCTGTCCGTCCGTCTGTTTGTCTGCCTTCATCGCATTCACAGCATCCTGGTAAAGTTTACTCTGACATTGATATTGTCTGACAGTCTGCCTCTGGAGAGCAGGGTCAAAGAACGCCCCCCCCCCATAAGAGAGGGCCAACATGTTCAGCAAAACTTTTCCTGGAAGGTCTGCATGGTCTGTGCAGCATGTCTGATTGTGTTGCATGTCAAATGACTCTCTGCAGTCGTGTCTGTGGTTGAGGAACACGTTAATTACACACCTCACTGGCACAAATAGTAGTGTACTGTCTACATGAAGCATCAAATTAGGATCTGAGGAGCATGCTGGGACATGTAGCTCTCTGACACTATTCCTAGAGATTTGTTTGTAACGTTTCCACCATCACGAGAAGGTCGCCACCCCTCTCTCGGCTCTGATTTGATCCCTACAGGCTGATCCAAGTGCTGCTTGTGGAATCACATCGGGACACACTAACTAACGGCTCTGGTGCCCTCGTGCATTTTAGACAAACAGGTTTTCTGGAGTGGTAGAAAACGGGTCTTTGTGGCACTGCGATGGTCTGGTACCGTGGACCCACAGCTGCAGAATGAGGGAACTCTGCTCTTCTGCTTCTATGTCAAACCCGGCAGTGACCGTCATCTCTTCTTCATTTGAGGATAGTTATTGTAGTCGGAACAATTCTCTCATCAAATTCTAATGAGATTCTTCTGGATGAAGGGTGCTAATGTGTTTTCAGGGCCTCACAGGGAAGCGAATATGACATGTACTCAGGAAACTGGCTACTTCATGCTGTTGAACTGCAGTAGGTAGAAAGTACATACAGTACTTCTGCTTCATTTGAATAAATAGATTTTCTTTTTACTTTTGTTTGGCAGTTAGATGCTATTATAACACATTAATATTTTTAATTTAAAGCTGATATGAAAGAAATGATGATTCAAGAACACTTTATAAAATATTTAGTATGTTAGTAAAGTAAATATTTATCTATATACGTGATTATCTATCAGCTATAAAAAGCAAGAATGACAGACAAATGGCCTTTGTACACACAAGGAAGATAAACTGTGTGGATATATGTTGAGATTCAATTGACATGCACAATAACCATTTAACAAGCCACAAGTGCAGCAAATATTAAATATATTTGCAGGCCTGCTAGTGAGTACGTGTCTCTGCATCTAAATCTACGAGTGTTTTATCTTTCAGTGAATACGTCAGCACGGCCAATGAGATTGTGTTCAGCTGGTGAAACACTGTCCGTATATACGGGTAACAATCCCATATCGGCTTCCTCTGGTTTCCTCCGGGCCCATGTCTTATTCAGCCCCGTTCGTAGTGCCTGTCGCAGCAACCCTTCATGTTGTGGGCTTCGTGGGTGAAACTCGGCCAGAGAGAGACGCATCAATATCTGTGAGTTCCATACTGCTTCTGCCTGACTTGCTGGCAAGAACTGCGTGGCATGTGCTGTTGGGAGAGAGGTCAAATCCCTCGCCGACTTCAGGTCCCCTGTGCTGGCATTTGAGGTGAATCTGTCTCTACGCCAATGTGGGTATTAGATGCACCGCCTCGTACGAGAGGAAAGCGAGCGAATGCTTTATCAGTGTCACTTCTATTGATAAACTAACGAAGTCAAACAAACACGTGTGACCAATAATGTATAATGTTTTTAGCAAGAGGGGGAAATGTGAAGGAAATGTAGCCGTTGGCTCAGAGTGTACGATTCCGTATATAGATTCACAGCTCTTGTTTTTCCCCTAAGAGATTCTCTGTAGTGCCCAATTAAAGGAAGGCAGACGTAACAGGAGATAATAAACAGTCGGTGTGCTATTATAAGACCTGTGGTGCTTCAGTCGCCTTGTCATTAAAAGACCCACGTGATGTTCTAACAGCTTGTGCTGACGTCCCCCTGTGCGTACTGGCTTCCCCGAGGCCACTCGGAATGAATGGGCCTTCAGTAACTTAATTGAATAACTCCTAGAGCCTTCTTCCCTGAGAGCAATTTGGCGAAGGACACAGATGCAGCAGAGACTTCCAAATAAAAGATATCTAAAACACAAGACAATACCTGTACACTTTACAGCTTAGAAATGTGAAAAATGTCTCTCCTTCCCACCTACATATGGCTTATATTTGGCCCTGAAAATCCATGCCTCTCACGTTTAATCCCCAGTTAAATTAAAGAGCACCAGAGGAAACCATGGCCTACTTGTTGTCCAACACAAATCCAGAGACACACTTCAGCTACTTCATATAATTTTATTTTTTCATGGTAATTCAATGGGGTTCGCATAACAAACCACATTTCTTTAAAAATAACATTTTTAATTAAACATCTTACTTTACATCTTAATACATGGTGTTTTTTCTTTTGCACAGCAAAGATAGGACATTTATGTTTCAGACAACATATCAGACATTATGTACATGTAGTCAACATATTATGTAAATTAATTTCACAAGTGCAAAATAAAGTAAAAGAACAGGCTGTTGCAAAAGCGCCCAGACAGTTTACTTAAGGATGCCTGTTTAGACCCACTGCACCACTGAGGAAAAGAACAAAACGTGCTTTAAAACGGAATGTTTCGTGTGATCGCGGTGAGCAACTTTCAACAGGAAAATGAGACACAAAATATTCAGGTAAACAAGTCTGAGGACACAGTAAATCCTCTTAAATTAGGGAGCTGGAATTAGTGCAGTGTGTCCTGTGGCGCACTGGGATTTCTCATCTTTCCAACAGGCATGCACTTGTTTTTTGCGTTGAACATTCCTCAAATATAATTGAGAAACCTAATAACCTGTCGATGGCATTTTCTCGGCAACCTTCATTTCTTTTACCCGATCCTCTTATTATTTCTTCTCGGAGGCACCAGATCACAGTAAAAAAATAAAATAGAATTGAAAAACAACTCCCCAACACACACGGTTGAAGACACAGTACGTGTTTTTCTTCTCACGCCAGTGGCTCAACAAAACAGAGCCACCGGCAAAATGTTTCAAAACGATTCAGGCAATTTCCTGCACCTTCACTTCCCCAAACCCGTTGGTCAGTGTCACGTGCTCCTGGCTGTTCTCTATGGACGACTCGCTCCCCGTGCTCTCCCCAGACAGAAGCCTGGTGACCCTGAGGTCAGCCTTCAGCGTCTGCACGTCGTTGCCTATGCTCATCTCCCCCAGGTCGTTGATGATCTGAGACCACTCCTGCTTGCCGTTGGCGACGCGCTCCCCGTCCGTGTCCAGAATGTCCTCGTATTCAAAGTGCATCGCCTTCTCCTCCTCCTCCTCCCCGACCAGGTCCTCCGTGATGGAGCCCAGCTTGGGCGCGCTCCGGCTGCGCTCCACCGGGGGCTTGTAGCAACACTGCCCGTTCAGCAGCTTCCTGATGGGCACCAGCGGGATGGTTTGCTCGCCGATGAGCCGCTGCTGCTGGTGCCGCGCGTCGTCCCTGCGCTTCAGCCTTTTGAACTCGGCCAGCGCCGTGGCCGAGGTCTGGTACAGCAGCAGCGCCATGGCCTTCGCCTTCTCCGGCTTGGACACCAGCACCGCGTGGCAGCGCAGCATCACGGCCTTGTGCTTCATCTCGTGCCTGTAGACCCAGGCGAAGATCTTGGGCAGCCTCGGGTCCGCGACGCAGTAGGTCACCCTGTGCAGCAGGTACAGGTGGCCCGGCCGCCTCGCCTTGTCGTCCACGTGCACCATCCGGATGCCCTGGGAGCTGACGGTCAGCCGCATCTTGGTGCCGTTCTTGCCCATCTCGCTTTTGCCCCAGATCTTGCTGACGGCCACGTCCGTGCAGCCGTCCCCCTTGGACTGGATGGTGGTGGCGTTGCCCAGGTAGAGCACGGTGTACGTGGGGTCCTCGCTGGTGATCTTCACCTTTTTCCTCTTGGACTTGAACATGCTGCCCACCCGGTTGAGCGCGCTCTCGGGGCAGGACTTGGCGAAGGAGGTGAGCGCGGAGTAGTTGAGGCTCACCGCATAGCCCTTCTGCTTGGACAGCGCGTCTTCCTCAATCAGGTCGAACTTATTCTTCTTCCAAGACAGCATTTTATTGCTGTTTTGCGATCAACGGCAGCGACGTCTACCGAGGGAGAGAAAGAGAGAAACGCAACGTTGTGTTACTGCGATATCCGAGAGGCGTTTAACTCATTTATGAGCTACTCTGTGGGGAAGTGAACGCAAAGACAACACGTACTTGTTCCTCCTCTAACGCGTTATTTCCCATCGTAGTGCTTTCCGATCCGTCTCTCCTCAGTTGTGAACACACACGGCTCGGGTTGGATACATTACGCGGAATATATCTAGGGAGAAACCATTGGAGCGAGAATGCGAGGGGTGGGGACGAAACCAAATCACGAGGCGAGGCAAATGTATTTTTTATTGCTCATTTCAACAACAACGCTCTATTGGCCATGTAAGTCGTGTCCTTCTATATGTATTTTTTTTTTATAAATACACAAGAACATTACTTAAACATATAAAAAAACAGTGAAATTGGGGTAAAGTGCAAATGGAGGTGCAGTGTAACGTGTTAATTGTTCATTAGGGAGAGATATTCATAGAGTCCATTAATTAACTATTTTAGTTCTTGATTTTTTCACATTTTATTTATTTTTGCGTTATGTTTTGACGCATTTAATGGTTTTATCTGAAGCACTTTTAATATCCTCGTTGTTGAAATGTGTCAAACAACTAACTAACTAAATGATTTGTAATTAAGTATGTTTTCTGCTGCTGGGGTGAAACCAATAGCAACTGCATCAACACAATTTCCCTGTCTCACTCGTAATACACCATGTGTGTATAGTAGTCTATATGATATAAAGTCACCTAATATTTGCTCTTCACTTTTGGTTATGTAGAGACGAACGTACAAGAGGAGAGTCATTCTGTTGCGCCGTTTTGTGCCGCCATCTCTTGGTTAGAGTAAGAAGTGTCTATGATAATCTCGTGTAACGACGGAAGATCGATTAGTTGTTTCTTTAGCATTACTAAAATATTATTTTTTAATTTCAATCTAAGTTAGTGTTGTATCTGTATTTACATATGTATTTATATGCATTTTATTGTAAAGGCGGTAGAGTTGGTTATTAATGGGGAACCAATTATATTTGCGTCCCATTTCCTTCAGGGCACGTTCGATAGCTGGACAAAAAAGTAGAGTATACCATAGCTACGACACTATAAATGCTTAAAATAAAGCCGAAATTATCCTGTATATTTAGTAAGTAGCTATGCAGGAATTTTATAACAATTTATAACCATTAAGCAAAGGCACCTCAATCAAAATCTCCAAAAACGTTGTCCGGATGTGAGGTTCATTGGTTTTCCGCCACTTCCGGTTCCTTCGACAACACGGTAGTGCACATGGGGAAAAGTAGCTAGTCACATATAGCACCCCTTAGATACACTATATACACGTTTTGTTTCGTCTGTAGTATACTATATATACATATAAATATATTAGAACACAAAAATTAGGTATGGGTAAGAAGAAAGACGGCGGAGGAGGCGGACTGGGTCGATCTTTGATCAAGGAGAGACTTCAGGCAGGCCGAGGAAACAAGCGGGGCGACACCTGGGTATGTAACGGCAACAACTTACCAACTTACTTACTTAATAGTAAACGCAGTCAATTCATTTCCCTGTTCACGCTTCTGATAGACATTTCTTACCGCGATCAATTATAGGATAGTAATGTTTTTGCCATATAGCCACAAAATTCACGATCACCAGGTTTCTTTGGGGGTTTTTTAATCAATGGAGGCGTTGTTTTTTGCATTTTCAGCGCCACACATGTGAGCTCAATGATGGCTATGACTGGGGACGACTTAACCTGCAGTCAGTGACAGAGCAGAGTTCCATGGATGACTTTTTGGCCACTGCCGAATTGGCTGGAACAGAGTTTGTTGCAGGTGAGTAATACCTCACTTAACTTTTTATAATGATCTATAATCTTTTGATTCCATTGCTGTCTCTGACTGCTTCATGCTTTTATTTTCTTAGAGAAGCTCAACATCAAATTTGTCCCACCTGAGGCCAGAGCAGGCTTATTGACAGCTGAAGAGCAAACAAGGCTGAAAAAGCTGCATGAAGACAACAAGCATTTCCTCAGAATTCCTAGACGGTAAAAACAACAGATCTCGTTTATCTTATAAAAACACTATATTGTAATTTCTGAATTTAAATTCTCTCTCCTATTTTTAAGCCCCCACTGGGACGAAGGCACAAGTGCAGATGCACTTCAGCAAACAGAGAAGGACAGCTTCTTGGAGTGGAGACGAGTGCTTGCACAGTGTGTAATATTCTGTATTTTTGCCTTTTCTTTTCAGTAGTTGGCTAATCTTTAGTGTTGTTATGTTTATTGTCTAATAAGCTGTTTGAAAAAAAAAGTTGGAATATGTTTACATCCGTAGAAGATTATTGGTGTCAGCAATATAACTGATCTTCTTTCCCCTAAAAGACTAGAAGAGGAACAGAAGTTAATTCTCACCCCATTTGAGAGAAACCTGGAGTTCTGGAGACAACTCTGGAGAGTGATTGAGAGGAGGTAAAAAAAAGATGAACTTGAAAGATGAACACAGCCATGAGCTTATACCCTTCTTGAATGAGTAGTGTGTTCTCTTCATGTAATACTGAAGACAAAATTGTGTTTGTGTTGTCTTGCAGTGATGTCGTCGTTCAAATTGTTGATGCCAGAAACCCTTTGCTGTTCAGATGTGTCGACCTGGTAAAGTACTTTTGGCCAAGTTGTTAAAATAGAAAAAGGAAGATGCATTCACTGTTTAAGGAGAATAGAACCAAACTAAGCCTTATTTCTGCTGTGCACCCTGCATAGGGATGCATAGCAGAAAAACTCTAGACCGGTGAATCAAACATTTGACACCTTTCTGTTGTATGCTCTCAGGAGGCGTACGTAAAGGAGGTGTCGGAGCACAAGGTCAACATGCTGTTGGTGAATAAGGCCGACCTGCTGACCAGGGAACAGAGGCGAGTGTGGGCCAGACACTTCCAGAAAGAGGGGCTGAGGGCAGTTTTCTGGTCTGCGCTGGCAGAGAGCGACCGACTGGATGCTGAGGAAAAGGTGAGTTTGAGAAGTTGCACATCACCGGTGAACTTGAATGTGTTGTGTTAATACATTTCTATCGATTTCTTGGGATCTTTTAGAACAACATTCCCTCAGCACGGGGGGGTGAATGCTTGTGAATGTGTGTTGGTCTTTTTTTTTATTTTATTTTTTTAGCAATTTCAGACTTGCTGCTGTCTTTTTAAACTCACTATCAGAGCGCAAACTGTCTCTTCTTACAGGGCATGGAAGTGGAGGAACAAGACTGTGCAGAGAGTGACCCTGAAGACGAAGAACAGCCAGACAACGAAGTCCAAATAAAGCCAGCTGGAGAAGAGGAGGAGGAGGAGGACATGGAAGGTGATGAAGAGGGGCACCAGAGTGGTGCAGATGAAGAGCAGCAGGACAAGGTAACTGTTGCTGAGGAGGACTGGTTCACCTGCTCAGAAGATGACGAACATGAAGAAGACGGCGGAGCTGGTTCATCCAATAAATCCCCATTCCACAACTCAAGCAGGCTACTCCATAAGGATGAGCTGCTTGAAATGTTTAAGGCGGTTCACAGCGGGCCCAGGTGTAAAGAAGGACAGCTAACAGTGGGACTGGTGGGTGAAAAGCTGAACACAGTACAACAGACTGCAAATGGGATGCTGCAATCAAGTCGCCTCACAAGTTTTCTGATTGGCGTTTTGAATTAATTCAACAGGTTGGCTATCCTAATGTGGGGAAGAGTTCCACCATCAACACTATTCTAAGGAACAAGAAGGTGTCTGTCTCAGCCACTCCTGGACACACTAAGCACTTTCAGGTTCAGTACAACTCTTTAAAACCTCTCCATGTAAATTAAAGCATTTCATTGACGGAAAGCTGAATGTGTGATCGACTTGAATTTTCTTGACCTACAGACTCTGTATGTGGAGCCGACCCTGTGCCTCTGTGACTGCCCGGGTCTGGTCATGCCCTCCTTTGTTTCTACCAAAGCTGAGATGATCTGCTCTGGGATCCTTTCCATTGACCAGATGAGAGATCACGTACCTGCAATCTCCCACATATCCTCTATATGCTGTTGGCACAGCGCCTGTAGAATCCTGCTCACACAGAACTGTTTATCTTCAACCATCTAATGCTCCCAGTGGGATCTACTTTATCCCTCGGTCACCTTGCACCAGCATCAGTTGTTGAGATATTTACTGTAATGTATACATTTTGCAATTAGAAAGTTTTTTTTCACAGACATTTTTAAGAATGAATTGCATCTTGGTTAAGTCTTTAACGGATTGGCCACATATGTCAGGTGATCCCTCGACATGTCTTTGAAGGCACCTATGGCGTCAACATCATCAGACCACGAGAAGACGAAGACCCCGACAGGCTTCCCACCTCTGAGGAGCTGCTGATGGCTTATGGATGTGAGCCTACCAATTATTAATTGTGTACGAGAGAATACATTAAGAGTAGTCCAAAACATTTCCAGCTCTAAATGACAATAAGCTAAACTTTCACGTTGAGTGATAAAACGGATTCTTAAGCTTCTGTAATATAAGCTCAATCTATAGTCTTTTAAGTTTACTTGCTGTCTTTTTTTTAAGCATTCTGTAGTCTTCTTTTAGATCAAAGAGCAGAATGACATTTATTATTGTTTCCCTATGTTTTAGACATGAGAGGCTTTATGACATCACACGGACAGCCTGATCAATCCAGATCCTCCCGGTACATCCTGAAGGACTTTGTCTGTGTAAGTGCCACACCCGAGTTAGAAAAGTTAGTTGTCACAGTACATGTTTTCGGTTTTGCCAAATTAGTTGTAGTAGCTAATATGAATAAAATGTCAGAAAACTGTCGATCCGGCACCAAAATGCGAACATAGTCTCTTAAAGTAATCATGTGAAACCTCTCGATAAGATTGTTGATATTTGAACTCAACACTCAAACAAATAATAATCGCTTTACTCGGCACTCTTGCTCCCACTGCCTTTCTTTAAACATTCATGGTCTTTATGGTCATTATGCTGTGCCACGGAGCTGCAACATTGTTGTGTAGTTCAGTTTCTCGCTTACAAAGCCAGGGCTGTTTATCAACACTGCACTTTTTTGAGAAATGTTATTTCACTTTTAGCACCAACTACAATTGTTACTGCTTTGTTTAAAAGAACATCAGGGATTTCTGGTCATACAGCTGCACATTGGAGTTCAATGAAATTGTTTTCTATTATTATGTGGACCCCGAACAGAACATCCTCTCCCTAACACACGCAACCTAACAATGTTGACTCCCAACAGGGAAAGCTTTTGTACTGCCATCCTCCTCCACATATCAACGCTCAGGACTTCCAGCCGCAGCACAAAAACTTCCTGAAAATGGACTCCGACTGCTGTGGCCTCTCATCCACATCGACAAACAAACCGCATAGAGTCAGGAGAATTGAAAATGTGGTCGACAAGAACTTCTTCCATCAGGTACTGTAGATGGGTGGTGTTCTTATTAGTGGGACAAAGAAATGCCTTAATGGCAGTCATTGGTTGTCATGGGATTCAAATCATTTATGTGTGAAACGAAAAGCTGAAGTATTGATGCGGTCCCAATCTTTAGGAGAACGTGCGGGCGCTCTCCAAGGGGGTTCAGTCCGTTATGGGCTACAAGCCAGGCAGCGGACCTGTCGGCCCGGGACAGCGTGGTTCAGAGGCGGTGGTGGGAAAACCTTGGAAAAAACACGGCAACAGCAACAAGAAGGAGAAAGTACGACGTCTTACCAGGCACCTGGAAGCCTGACGCAGATTTGAAGTCAAAGCAAAAAGAAGTTTTTTTTTCCCAGAGAAGTTAATCCTGAGTCCTGAGGTTATCTCCTGATGAGGTGCATAATATTTGATAAAGTGCTCTGGTTAGAAGATCATATTGGTTTAATGCATTCTGTCAACTGGATCACCAGTTCAACACTAGATCTCACCAAAGTGTTGGTACATGGAGTCAACATTCAGAGAGTGTGAATTTGAACGGCACTTTTTTAAAGTCATTTCAGACACTGCATCACAAAGGTCAAGTCATCCGGGAAAACCACCGCTTGAATCTGCTTTTATTCATAAAACATGTGGTTATGTAACAAAGCTGAAAATAAATTGTCATGTTGCTGCATCCTTGCTTTACTCCTTTTCTACCAGGTGTCATTGATTAATGCAACACAAAACAACATTGGAAAGTAAAATAATTTGGCCAATCACACGTTCAAACAATTATTAATATCTAGGGGCATATGCATTAATGTAGAGGTCCATTACTTTTATTGTTTGAGCTTGATTTGTTGCTGTTTATATAACTAATGTAAAGGATGAGATTTTAAAGGTTATATGTGTAAAGTACATAAGATATTCTGATATTCTCAGACGGGGTCTGCCATCAACAAGTGCAACTAGTCACTTTGTGTAACCTTCCAGGGCCGGAGGTTCCAAAAGCAGGTAATCATACCTCCCTCCCTCGAGAGGCTCATCTCTCCGAGAGCCAGAGGGCAGACGTTGCCAGGTTGCAAGAGCGGTTTGCTAATGTGTTCTCTCCCTTGCCAGGCCGGACCAAGACAAAAAAAGAGGTGAGGCGGTTCTTGGGGCTGGCGGGGTATTACAGGCGGTTCATCCCCGGCTTCGCGGACCTCACCAGCCCCTTGACCGACCTCACCCGGAAAGGTGCGTCAGATCCGGTCCAGTGGTCGGAGCAGTGCCAGCAGGCGTTTGAGAAGTTAAAACAGACTCTCTGTGCGGAACCACTCCTCCATACTCCTAACTTCTCTCTCCCCTTTATTCTGTAGACCGACGCGTCAAACGGGGCTGGGGGCCGTTTTGTCCCAGGAGGTGGGGGGGGGGGGGTGGACCGCCCCGTGGTGTACATCAGCCGGAAGCTGTCCGAGAGGGAGGCCCGGTACAGCACGGTGGAAAAGGAGTGCCTGGCCATCCGGTGGGCGGTCGGCTCCCTGCGCTACTACCTCCTGAGACGCTCTTTCACCCTCTGTTCGGACCACGCCCCGCTCCAATGGCTCCACCGCATGAAAGATGCCAACACCCGGATCACTCGGCGGTATCTGGCCCTACAGCCTTTTAATTTCAAGGTGGTCCATAGGCCGGGGGCGCTGATGGCTGTGGCTGATTTCCTCTCCCGCTCCTGAAAGGGGGGAGGGGGGGAGTAGGCTAGGCCGGACGGCTCCCCGGCCTAAGTCGGGCGGTGGGGATATGTGGTGGCGGGCGTGGTTTGGCTCGGCTGCAGAGGGGACAGAGAAGGGAGTGGCTCAGGGAACGGTGCCAGGTGGAGGCAATTGGCTGAGATGTAAAAGATTCCTCATTCCTCAGCCGCTGTGCTACTTTCCAGTCCACGAAGTTGGAAAAGAACACTTACTGGATGGGGCGCAGGGAATAAGATATACCCATTGAATGGGGCGTCTGGTCTGCGGGGGGCAGGGGCGGAGGGGGGCATTTTTCCCCATTAAAAAAAACGAAAAAACAAATCGCCCCCCCCCCATTTAAAAAAAAAAGAACGCAAATCGCCGCCCTACGACAAAGCCAAGAGGATACTCACCACGAGATGGTCACAAGTAGTGGTTTCACTGAGTTGTGCCTGATCTCTGAGATCCAACAAACGGAGGATACCATTCCCAAAGAACATCAGATCCTTATCACCAGGACCCAAGAATTAGAGGACAACAAAACAGTCCTTGAAAACATCTGCCTCGACTTTAAAAAAAAATAGAGGCACTTTTTGGAGACGGATGCAAGACCGGCAGACGGACAAAATGAGGCGCAAGATGCAGGACAAGGAGACAAAGAAATAGGAGAGAGAAGAGAAAAAAATAGAGTCCATCCAGGACGTCAATATCAACGTGCCTGAGACTGGACACCTGTAAGAACACCTTCCTTCCCCTCCCACTCCATCCTACCTCATCCATACCTGATCTCTAAGATCCAACAAACGGAGGATACCATCCCCAAAGAACATCAGATCCTTATCACCAGGATCCAAGAATTAGAGGACGACAAAACAGTCCTTGAAAACATCTGCCTCGACTTAAAAAAAAGAATAGAGGCTAGAGAATAGACGGAGATGGACAAAATGAGGCGCAAGATGCAGGACAAGGAGACAAAGAAATAGGAGAGAGAGAGAGAGAAGCACATGGGTTTCGGAGGTTATCAGAAGTGACATCGGCAACAATTGCATCTGTTGTTCTCCAAGAATCCCATTTCAGATGCTCTCCTGCAAACGACTCTGCCCAGCTCAGCAATGCACAGAAATCCCTGAAAGAAAAAATAAAAGGAAAGCCATCAATGTGACAGCAGTCATATAGACCACCATGTGTGCTCCAGTGTATATGGCCATCAAAATAAAATTGAATGCAAAGGGCTTTTCTTTAATTAAACTGAAAAAAAGAAAAGTAATCTAAGTTGTTATGCGCTGTTTGTGTCACCAATGATGGTCAAAAATATTGATATAATTTACCTGTCTACCCACTGGTATTGTCCCTTTTCTATGCCTGCAGCGCTGTAGCGCTGTGCCAGTCCCTCATGGGCTTCAGGGACGATGCCAAATATATCATATATTATCCTAATCATTGAGGCATTAATATGTTTACATTTGACTGACTTTAAACAATTCTGGTGGTTTAATCTATTACAAGATCCTCATGTATTAGTTGAGTAACATCGGTGATATGCAACTAGTAATTAATGCAGTCAAACACCCGTGAACACAACTTTAAACTAACATGTGGCGTGACACTAACATAAATGCATTTATAGACATGACACCTGTACTAAAGTACAGTATTTATGGCTAACAACGTTTATAGTTTACTATTCTCTCGGTACGTGCATTATATGTATACAGAATATAATATACAATATAGGGTATAGTGTAACATATACTATATTGTTACTATTTACAGCTAAAGACATTTATAGCTGACTTCTCCAAGTACGTTTACAGTATATCATGTTTAAACGATGAACAGATAGTGAAAATCTGTGTTAAATGACGTACAGCAGCAAACGCTGCATATTTATCTGAATAATTATTACACATTATACGTCATGGCTTACTGTTTAGTGACTTCCTCACAGCGCGAGGTCCGACGAAGGTGCACCGTCGCTTCGGTCCTCTTTCCCGGGTAGACTGACGGAGAATGTCCGGAGAAACGCTCGGTCTGCACAACAGCGCCACCGGTGGCCAAAGATATATTACATCCGTAGTGGTTTAGCACTGCCATAGAGAATGAATGGGTTTTGTTTTAGGAATTTTAGCTAAAGAACTCTCGGGTGCCGCGCGCGGGAGGCTAGAAAAATGGGTCGAAGCACGCAAGGAGGTGTGAAAAGGGACACGCAAGGGACACGCACGGGTCTCTTGCGTCTGCGTCGCTCTGAAAACGCAGAAGCATAAACTAGGCTTTAGCTCCGCCCCACACTGCAGGTGCCATCATGCCGTTGAGTGTCTTGACAGCTGCGTGGCTGCACAGGTGCTGCATGGATTAGTTTATTCTAGCACAACCAAATGTAAGCCTCCTTGAAATGGACACAAGGGGACGTAGGTTGACCCTGGAGGGTCCGCCCAGAGGGAATCCCCTCACCTTTCCCTTCGGTTTGGCTGAATTTTGCGTTGATGCCGTCACCACCTGTTTCTCTCAGAACTCAGAGAAACGCTGCATCCCCATCGGCCTCAGCTTTCTATCCATGCTGGTTTTGCTGCTGTCATGCTTTCTGTAAGTCTTGATTCAGCAGTAGTTACATTCTTTTCTTTTTCTTCATTGATTCCAACAATAAACCAGCGTTAACTCCTTTCAGCTTCGTGTATCAGAGGTGCACATTTCGAGGAGAAGCCTCAGGAGGAACCATCTCCCTCTACGGCTTCCTCGGTGACCTGTGCAGCACCATAGGAGCCATTCTGTCCAGACAGCTGCATATTCAGGTAACCTAGCTTTAATTTCGGCACTTTGAATGAATCAAATTGTAGTAACTCATCACTGCTTCCTGCTCTGTAGGTTTTGATGGGTGCTTTTGCTGCTACTGTAGATGCTGTTAATTGTATTTCTTGCTGCTCCCATGTGCTCCTGCACTGGAACTCGAGAGAAGGTACGTATAGAGAAATGCCATAACTCCATGATAACCCAAACCACATCGTTCTCATTCTACAAACCGTCCCTTGTTCAAACAAAGTGGAGCAGGTATTTTTAGTAGTTGCGTCCAACTGCCCTACCCCTTTAGGCAAAATAGTGAGGGAACGTATCGGACGCTCTATAGATAACCAAACTCACGAGGTGTGCGTGTGTGTGTCCGTTCGTTTGTTCTCCATCTCAGGCAGGAGGCTGAGGATGATGAAAGGGCGGAGGAGGCAGCACCTCCTCGCTGTGTGTGTACTGATGGTTGTTGCAGGAGGCTTTTGGAAATCCAGAGCGTCCCACCTCCCAGCAGTAAGGCCTCCCTTAGACAGGAGGAGACTGCTGTTTGCCACCCTCCAGGTAAACACACAGCCCTCTTTAGCCGGCCGCAGTCCTTTTTTTTTAATGGTGTGTATTGTATTTATATAGACAAATGCATTTAAATGTCATGTGTAGTGAAAGGTGGAAAAGTACACGTTTATATATTTTACAGCATCTTCAATTCTCGCTGTTTGGTTCGGGGTTCATGTTCTTCAACACTGCCTATTTAGACTTCTCCCCCCCCCCTGTATTGTATCATACATTATAACCACTTTAAACCGTTCTCGTGACAGGACAACACTGAAGTCCTGGGTTACGTACTTGGCCTCCTCTCCTGTGTCATCGCATGCACCTCCAGGTTCCCTGCTCTCTGCAGAGCAGTAAGTAACACAGTGCTGCTTTTCCAAAACAGTTCCCGGTGTTGACGTGCTTCCATTCCATGTTTCCTCCTTTTCAGTACAGAGGACTAGTGTTGACCCGGGCCAACATGTTCTCCAGACTGCTGTGCTCGCTGTCCGGTGCCCTCTATGCTGCTGCCGTACTGCTCTGTGACACTCGGGTTGGGTTTCTTCTGAGAGTCATGCCGTGGCTGCTGTCGGCAACCGGCTGTGTCACCATTGACCTTCTCGTATCCTTTTATGGCCAAAAAAAGTGACCGCATTCCACAAAAGGAGAAAGAGCAGATCAAGAAAAAGGCCAAAAGTCATCGTTAGAGGGCGCGAGACAAGAACTTCACAACACTGCCTGCAATGTTGGTCCTCTGGGAAATAACCGCTGCGAAAGACCAATGTCGCACAAATTGCTTCAATTATGTCCTGACTGGCTTGAATGTGTGTGGAATTGTACGGACTTTCAGCCAGATGTCGACCTTCAATCCAACGTCTTCAGATTCTTGTCGTCCACTGTTGGAGGAGAGGAACTACGCAGAAGCTTACAAGTGTGTCTCCAGACGAAGAGAGCCTCTTCAGTAGCTCCTGCGCCCTCACTGAAGATAACGCTGTCATGAAGAGACCAGGAAAACAGCAACTTCATTCTTCAGCAGGGACTAAAGTAGGATTTGATAGTTGATTTTCTTTCTACAGGACTCATTATCTCAACAAACTTTCAGAGTAAATAAAGAACCAAACGTTTATATGTAATATTGACATTATTGGAAGATTACCTAATGCGTAATTTCACTAATTGAGTTATCTGGTTGAGTCACTGAAACAGTTTTGCAGGCATTCTGCTGAAAAGATTTGGGTAATTTTCATGAAATGAATGCTAATGATGTTTTGGTTCGATCCTAATTATATTCAATCTCGCCTTCAAAAGACAAATGTCCGGAAGGTGACAGAGATGGGTGGTTATATGGATGTCGATGTCGACGCCGCAGGAGAAGTAAGCGAAAGGTCTACGCTCCGTTTCTTCAGCTCAATCCGTGGTCGTACTGGCAGCTAAACATGTGCATTGTTTTGGTTTTACAGATGTGTCTTAAGGAGGCGGTGGAGGCCCGGTGCCTCAGCCAGACGGTGCGCGTTATCAGAGTGGACAGTTTCTGCTCCTCGGACACGTCTTGTGACTCTTCTCTGGTCGACTCTGACCTGGAGGTGGGTTGGAGCCCTGTTTAGCCCTGTTGGTGAGCAGTATGATCTTTTCTTACAAACTTTGAGCAAGTTAAACAATCATTGAATGCAAAATATTTACTCTGATAATGTAGTCTCGACAGCGACAGCGTGTATCTACAGGATCGCGTTGTCGCGGTGATGTTGGGAGTCAGGGAGAGTCGACTGTCGAGCTACACATTTCCCCCTTAACTGTTCTTCTGATTTAATGTTTCGCAAGTAATAACCTTGACTCAGTATTTCAACCTTGATTTTTTAAATTCGATCAGCGGCGTAACAATATATTTTTTTTCCTGCCATCTAAACAAAGTCTACAATGTGCACTGTTGCATGGCTTGTCGGTCTTGCAGTGAACGATTAAGTAAATAAATCCAGTAAATCCTCCAGTAAATACAGCGATGTGTAGTTCCCATGGTGACCACTAGGTGGTGACACCCTGTTAACGGAATGTGTTTCATGAATGAATATAACTGAGTGTAACTGCTTGACTCACACTTTAACTCTGTGGTGAACTCTGTGAGTGTGTGTTTTATATTTGTATTATATCTCACCTATTTATGAATGGGCTGCTTCTGTTTAATTAGAGGACTCTAATGCCCAGCATATACATTTGTAGAAGATTATGACCATGAGGAAGTGGTGAAGAGACGTCAGCAGTTTGATCTGCTGAGATTCCGGCTTTTCACATGTGACCCCGAGGGAAGTTAGTCAGACGGTCGTCGGCGGTTCTTGTAATAATGAGTCACTCTATAAAGAACCCCGTGTGTGGACGATATTTGTGTGCTAAAGTGTACGGAGAGAAGGATCGTGAGAAGCGGTTCTTTTCGTGGCTTCATTCTGCAGTGTACAATTGTGCTCAGAATTTAATATCTGCTCCACGGCAAAAAAACAATCTTGTCTTTGAGGGCAGTTTACATTTATATAAATTCCCCTCTTTAAAAAAAACAACAACAACATACTTTGAGTTTACAGGGAGAGTGAAATCACAAGCTGTTCCTTATCAGGCGCTCCCAGCCACAAGAGAAACTCCCTTAATGTTCTCAAGCTCTGGAGGATGTTCCCTTTTTATCTAAGAAACGCAGGCAAATGGTGTGAGCACAAACTGTTGCAGCTTGATACTTTTAAACCGGAATTAAGCTAATTACCAGAATGCCCTTATTTTAATTTGTTAAATATAAAAGTAAGAAGCCTCAAAGTGTTCAAAATGTACCACCCGTGCAAGTTTTACAAGAATGCAACTTTATCTGGCTGTGTGAATTCTCCTCCTCCACAACTTAATCCAACCTCAACTCTCATTGGTTGGAGACGGTTTGTTTGCGCTGAGCCCTGGGGGTTACATATTTTCTGTTTTAGCGAGAGCACTGATTAGTCTTTGAGTCTTTTAAAACTAAATGTAAACACTCCTGATAATGACTCATCTTTTGCGATTCGATTGCTAGTCTGAACTCTTTGTCTAATACATGCAAAGACAACAGCATTCATAGTTTTGTCCCTCCCTGCGTTGCCCTTTCCCCCCAATGCTGTTAGAATTAACAGAAACTTGGTGATTCAATAGTAAGATGGCTTAACTCTGAGTAATGTTTCATCTGAACTTCACCGATCTGCTCATTGAGAACTGTTACTTTTTATCTGGTTGCGAAGCCTTTGCACCTCATCGAACGCAGAGATCACCCACCTGTGAAATGTTCCAAAGCAAGTGGGAGATGAGCGCTAGGGAACAGTCTACTCGATCTACATACAACACTAATTTAAATGTCTGCTTTCCATACCGCCATAATTTGCTGATCCTGATAAAACCGCACAACGTTTTAGCGTGTGCTGCCTGCATACGCTGGGCTGTCAATGTAGCCTGCTGCTTGAATTGTCTTCTGTTGTGTTTCTTGCACATTTCTGCTGAGCGCCGGGTCTTTAAAGGGAGAGGGGTGGGTGTGTATGTATTGAGGGGCAGTTGGGTTGGGATTGTTTGAGATTTGCTTTGTGGCCTAATTGTTCTCCTGTAGAGGATATTTGATTAAAGACCAGCACTGGGCAGGGCCTGTCTACCTAGGAAGTAGTGCAAAATGCTTTCCTTGTCTATAAGGGGCCAGTGTTACCCTCTGCTATTTTGGGTGACGTTTATGGTCCGTTGTGTGATGGCTGCTGGCCAGGACTTTGCTCTGCGTGTGAGCAGGTCTTGAGCATTTCGCATTCTTGACATTTAGCGGAGTCTGATGCACGAGTAAGAACATACGGCATGAACTATTTCATTTCAGGTCAACAAATCTGGTTTTCTAAGAAAAGAAAAGAAAAAGGTACTTGATGAAGGGCGTTTACATCTGATATAGAGACACTTCGAGGGACCACTTTAACAGATGGTCAATTCCCCTGAATCATAACCATATTGTGTACAGGGATGGTTAGTTAATGGTTAGATTCTACACGATCATATGTTTTTTATTCTGCTATGTAATATCTTAACTTTTCCATATTCCCAGTGGGATTGTGAGGCTTGACAACAGGACGTAGAGAACCTTTCACCAAAAGAATGGCCAGCAAACTCCAAACTGAACATCTGCACTACTGAACATCTGCACCTGCGCGGCCCTGCAAGATGGGGGGAAAAAAAGTCAAACCAACTAATGTAAATCTGCATTAGTAAAGTGATCTGGTGCATTCATTTCAGGGGAAATAAAAAGTGTCAACAGCAAAACTTTATTTGTCTTGTTTTACTTAACAGTGTGCGTGGTGCCCTGCATCTTTCTCATCACCTCACCAGGCTGTTCAGGCCTGTTCAGGAGATCATTTTGGCGGGCGATGTTAAATATTTTTGCCACGTGCAGCTTTGTCCTTCAAGTAACGACATCAAAGATTTCAATTAAACATCTATTAAGTCATTATCTACTGCAGAAGTAGCTAATATTATACTGATAGCGCCTATGCCTCACTAACGCCTCCAATTACTGCTCATTCGAATAAGGGCCTCCGAGGACAAAATGGAGCTCTTTATTCTACTGCTGTAATTACAGGCTGTTTTGCAGTGAATGAAGACTACAGAGGTTGTCAACTCTCCATCAAAACCCCTGAGGTCTGTTTTACTGAAAAGGCCTCCCCCTAATAAAAGAGAATTGCGACCCCGCTGCCTTCAAAGGTTCTTTGGTCACATCCTGTATTTTGCTGGTCGACTTGGGTTATCAGGGCTGGACTGGAAAAAAGCCCCGCAGGGCAGATAAAGCACCGGACTAGACGGCCAGGGCGCCTCCGTCCTCTCCATCGTCCGTCAGACCTCGTGTCCATCGGCTTGCTCGGGGGCTTTGGACCAGGATGATGGAGCAACAGAGCAGGGCATTTTTAACTGAAGGGACTTCCTAGAACCTGATAACGGAACAATACACAGATTAGAGCAATGGTATGGAGAACGTTTTACTCCGCCCAGTTACATTTCCTCGAGTCAATGTCCCTCTGAGACAAATCACTGGGAAACGGCTAATGAAGTGTGGCAAAGCAATTGCTGATATCTGCATGTGTGTAAATGTCGTGTAAACATGACATGACAGGCCGGTTTGGAAGATGATTAAACTATATTGTTTATTGATTATAACCAACATCATACGGAGATGAGCAATCTGTGATGCTGAGTGAGATCAGTCATTACACACATAGTGGCTGTTTAACTAAGTTCAAATTGCATAACAGGCCTTCTCAAATTTGCTGAAGATTTATTGTTTTAATAGATTCATACATTTGATTTACTATAACTGAAAAGTTCTGTAGAAAATCAACCTAAACCCCAGTTGCTGTTTTTCCATTTGTATTTCCAAAGACATTCAATAAATTAAAGAAGAACATGAAGTGTTTTGTACTCTGTGGAAGCTGTCTGATGTGAAAAGTGCTGAGTTAGCACTGCTCCATCTCTGGGCCTCATCTCTGTGCCTTCTGAGAGTGGGTCCAATGGAAAACAAACTGTCCCGTATAGAAAGGTGGAATTCTGTTTGCAAAAGTGATGAAGAGCATGGATTAGCACATCTGAAGCAGCAGTGGGGAGAGGGCCTTTTTGTTTTTCTTGGCCCGTGCGTCAGTGAACGCTCCAACGCAGCGGACATGGAAGATGCTGGATGATTTGAGCCCTCAGGCCCTTTTGTTCACCTTGCAGGGGAAGGGGATGGGGATGGAGGGGGGGTTGTTCAGGAGTAAGCCAAAATTCCATTATTGCAGTGAATAAATAAATAAGAAAAATGCATGCTGAGTAATGAGAACCCAATCCTTACCAAATAACTCAGAATAAAGGATTATATGTTAGTGAATTTATTGAGAACTTTGTTTAAAACGGGACTCCCTGCCCCCCACAGTCCTTTGGATGAATCTGTGCACATTTTCAATGACAGGGTGAACTTTTTTATACTTTTTTATACTATTGACAAAAATGCTACAATTCATTCTTGGGTGATTAACAAAAATAACTAACATTCAGTGAACCTGCTGGCTTTTGGGAAGTCGCCTTCTTTGACCCATGGTGAAACATTGTCAATAATGACAACTTTCTTAAGAAATTGTCAATGAAATATGAATTAACCAATACAAAAATGAATATCTTAACACTATTTCTTGTCCCTGCACCACAATGCTCTGTTCATGCCTAACAATGCATCCTCAGCTCATTGTTGCCCTGCCAGCATCTGGCTTTTATGTAGTACCTCCAATCTGTGACTCACGGTCCGTTTAATGAACCTCCGCTTCGTTTAGTCAGGTTACGTCGGGGTGATTGGCGCGCTCTTCACCTTGTGTAGTCCTCCCCTCCCCGCCCGTGACGTCACCACGTGTCACTTCCGGCCGCCAGACAGCCAGTTCGGGCCAGTTCACTACCGCCGTGTGGAACTCCCGTCCGTCCCTCCGAGCTGTCAACACAGCGCGACCCGGCCACACAGCCTCTCCGCTGCGACAACATTCTCCCTCCCGACATCAGTCGCCTTTCCTCTTCAACGACGTTTTCCTTCAGATAACAGCCCCCCCCCCGTCTCACTATGACTCGGAGCTGATCTTCAGAGTGTCCAGGTGGTTCTGGGTGAGTGTGTTTTTTTTTGTTTTTTTTTACCGTACCCGCTGTCATCCTCACCCCATGTGTCCGTGGCACGAAGCTAACGGTAGCTAGACGATAGGTGTCGGAGTAAAACCGGTCCGGGCTGTTGTTGCTGGTGTTTTTTTTCTCACTCCGACGGTTTCTGAAACCGAAAGCGAGGTTCGGCACCGGAGGACACGCGCACGTTGCCGCTACGGTAGTCACCGGGTAGCGGGCTAACAATGGATCGTGGCTAATGTTAGCGGGCTAGCCAACATGCAAGAAGCACTTCCTGAGGCTCGCCGGCATGGCTCGTTGTCACAAACTAGGTATTTATAGCCAGGGAGCGTAATCCGGATAAAACCCTAACGTGGATTCTGCTGCAACGTGGACCTGGAACAGTCGAGTTGTCCTTAGTCCCTAATTGGCTTAAGGCTGAATTATGTGTGAGGTACTCCAATTATAGTAGTAGTAACGTCATCATCACAATAGAGGGTATTCATAAATGTGTATGTATGCTTTGCCTATATTCAACACCTGGTCTTGTGTACTAGTCACGCAAATCATTTGAAATGCCTTCAACGAAACGATGCCTATATGGATGATGTCCATGTGTTACTGTTGGCATATTACATCATTGTTGATGTTTTGTTGTTAACTCGTATATAGCTGGACATTCTCTTGACAGGACATTGAAGTGAAAACGGTGTTGTGTTTATCAGCCAAAACTCACAAGTGTATTGATGACATGCCAGATCAGAAAGAGATTGGGCCTTAAATAGACAACGCTGATCAATTTAACAATATCCTCATCCAGGTCAAGTTTATTCGCACATGTCTGTGCTTTGTGCTTTGGCTTAGTTGTATGAATAGTTTAGAAATGATGACTAGGGCAAGATACGGGATCTTAATTGTAAAACTTTTATACCATCGTTTTGGGGGGGATGCTTTATTTTCTTTTAAACAAAAAACGAGTGTAAAACTTTTTACATTACATTACATTACATTACAGGTCATTTAGCAGACGCTTTTATCCAAAGCGACTTACATTACACTTTAAACCCATGGCTTTTTCACATTTTGCCTGGGGAGCAATTAGGGGTTAGGTGTCTTGCTCAGGGACACTGCGACATGGAACATGGGGCAGCTTGGAATTGAACCACCAACCTTGTGCTTCCCAGCACACCTTCTCTAACCCCTGCGCCACGACGACCTCTCATTTTACACAATTCCATCATGAAAATCCAGATTTCTGCAATCAGGAAGTGGAACTTTCCCTTTTCACCTTCAAATTCTTTTCCTTTCTGTGACAGAGCTTTTCAAGCTGAACATTTTGAGGTGGTTTAGTTTAGTTAGTCTTCCATTTCCTTCAGGTCTGTGAGCCAATGCGTCAAAACGATTCACATGTGACCTGAGACGGCACCGTGTGATGGACGGCCTGCCAGCGTTTATTGAGAGCAGAGATGAGAAACATCCTGCTAAATGTCCGTCAGCGCAACCGCAGTGTGACTGAGAAAAAGATCCTTCTTGTGCCGGTTTAGCATTTTGCATTCCAACAACGGGACAAACCACTGCGAGTGAGCTGAAACACGTGAAAATGAAAACAACTGTGAGATTCAACAGGGTAATCGCAAGAACAGAGCTGTGCAATTGGATGAATGTATTGGGCATAGCTGAATGAAAGTGCCTTTCTGATCTGATTCATGATATAAACCGGGAGGACTCTACTAACCCGTGTACTCGTTTATTTTGGAATTGATTTTAGAAAATTTGGGGCTTATATGGCGTTGCCCCCAAATATTTGATCTTTTAATCCCTTACAAATTTGCCGGCTGTCCTCTCACAAGGACGCCTAGACCGAATCCCGGAGGATGTCAGCCGTCGGTTGTCAGGTGGCGCTGGGAGACGTGTAGCGGACCATCAGGAGATGTTGTGGTGTGTCACGCGTGGTTCAGTGACACAAGGCTTTAGCCAAGAGCTCTTGGTAACTCCCTCCATAAAATGTTACTCGTGAGGACCACAGTCGTGAAGCAGCTCATCAGCCATTTCGTCAGTCTTTTCTCAGACCCGAGTAAGCCGTTGAAAAAAGAGGAAAAAAAAGAGGTGACAAACCCACAGTTGGCACCACTAATCCGTCTGTCATCACAACCGCAACAAAGAAACCCGCTTGTTGCATCCTGAGACTGACGGTGAATCACTTTGCAGTCGGGGAACTGTATGACATGTTGTGCAGGTAAAGCTCCTCCTGCAAAATGGACCGCTGTGCAAACAAATGAAGCTCAAACGCATGAATAACAAAAACAGGCAATATTTTGAAAATAACTGAAATAACCATTGCTCTGCTATTAACTTGCAGCTTGACATCCCTGTGCTGTACCCCCTTTGTGACTGCATCGCAATTGTGTGAAGGTTTAGATGGCAACTTAAATATATTCTAGTAATAGGAATGCATTTGAGACAGTGAGGATGTCATTTGTCATATTTAAGATTGTAATGAACCTCATCTGATTTACTTCTTTCACATTGGTTTGCCCCAATTAAGAGATGACATTTTGCCCATGAATGAAGGAAACTAATTCAATAATTTGTTACATCCAGATAGAATTATTTCTCACCAAGCGAAATTATGTAAGCTGCTCAATGAAGTGAAACGTGTTTTAATCTCTTGCACATTGTTCCACACACTTTTTCATAAAACTGTTCTGCAATGCCCCTGTTAATCCAAGAGCATGTGGCCCGACTTAAAATTCATACACACTTTTGATCTGTGCGATCCTTTTTCTTTTCCCAGCTCTTTCTGTCCATGTTTTTTCATAGCAGTGTAGCTCTCATACAGGATCTTCTTTTTCTTTATTGAAGCCTGGAATGTCTAAAAACACACAGTCAAAGTTTCATCTGAGGCTGACGCGGGACTGATCGTTTACTCCATCTGTTTTACGAGCTGATATGGAAGTTCAACAAGCAATAAACCGTTAATTTTAAAACTAACCCACTACTAACTATTAAACTAGGATGTGACTGTGCACTTGTTGCACTACTACGTCGGCTGTTTGCATTTGAGTAAAATAAGATGTTATGAATACTCATGTTTTCTCCTTCTGGCGAGTGGTTCAGAGGAAATTGTCCAATTAATTAAGTCATCAGTGGTGGTGGACTGTTCACACAGCAGGGGGAATGCAGACAGTCATAGATTTTTTTTTTTAGTAAGGCCAACGGTCACAGTGATAAACAGCTTGATTGGCCCTTGACGGGGGAACAAAGCTTGGCTGTAATGCCCCATTCGAAGGAGGGGAAGTGATAAAGAAAGCACATTGAGTGCAGAGCGCGACGGCAACAAAACCCTTTTCCCTCCGAATGCTTCCATGAATTATAGACCTCTGTCATTAGGTCATTGGTCATTGTTTGCGCTTTCCTTTCTGTCTGTGTTTGGAAGCACAGGACAGACAGGGAAAGGAGAAAATGTCTAGTGTGCGCTGTCCTGGATTGATTTATTTGTATACGTTTGCCCATGTTCATGTTTTTGAGACGCTACTCTCTGTCTCACCCCAAAATGAACTTTGTTCTGATTTATATTTAGAAAATTACGATATAGAGCGTTTCAGGTTGACATACATTGATCCAGTTAGCTCTTTAAAACTTCAGTCAGTGACTAAATGAATTAATAATCAGTCATTTTTGAAGTGGCATCTTTAAATATATTCTGGAGTCAGCTTCTCAAATGCATGAATTCGATGCCTCTTCTTGTCTCGTACACAATGAACTAAATATATTTTGCCCGTCAACCGTTCAGACAATTTAAAAACAAAAAACTTGCTGAGCATTTTTTGGAATGTTTTATTCAAATTCATGAACCAAATGATTTACTGATTAATTGATGAAATCCTCAGATTAGACACCAAATAAGATTTCAGCTGTAGCTCCGTTCCCGTCGTTGTTCAGTCATCGTCTAAGGTCCGTTTTCGATAACGAATGTAATCCTGATAGTAAGCTCACCAGACAGCTCACAGTACAGTCAAATAGTTTAATCATTAATAAGAGACGATTACCTCATACAGGCGATCGATATGCTTGATCATAGAACAAGATCTGGTTTGGTATTCAAATAGCCGCTCACGTTTCCACCCCTGTTGTGCTTTTGTGCACGTGCTGCTGGAAGAAATTCCAAAAGAAATGGCTGAAATGAAAAAGAAAAGTCTCACCGGCAGCAGACACACAATCATTAACCGACGAGGTTACCTACCTGCAATGATGAACCGGTTAAACTTCTTTTCTATCTCGCCAGCTGCAGTGTGTCCGCCGCCCCCCATTCACCCGCACGGCAAAGTTAACGATAGCTGCCAAGAAGTAGCGTGCATCGCCGCGGCGACGAGCCGCCACTTGCCCAGTAGGTTAGCTCAGCTTTGAGGTTGCCAGCCGTGTGTCTTCCTAACACCACGAATGCTCAGCCGAGAGAGAGAGCGTGAGAGAGCCGAGACGTGTTTTAACTGTACGCGGCTGACTGTTAAAATGCCGCCATTATTGAAAATATCGTCGGTAAAGGACTGTTAAAAAAATGCTTTTAATAAATAAAAAATGTTTTTTTTCAGCGTCGCCTGCTGTGACCGTTGAACATCGTAGCTCCGTGTCCCATCCATGTTAGACCTAAAGTTACTCTCAGGCTCAGTCAGGTGGGACTGACCTTTTTAAGGTGCACCAGTAACCTGTTCCTCACAATTTTGCTCAGCTTACTTTTATATATTTGACATTTTCTGAATTGTTATTGTCGGTTTAAAGTCAAGTGGTTGATTACTAAACTCACTAACACCGATGACCGTCATGTTTAGTCTTGTATTGTAGTTAGAAGAAAGATCAACAGCTGCCTTGTGTTTTATTTTCCCAAGCCCGCATTTCTTATTAACACAATAGCATGTGATCAAATGAGAGACAACAATGTGGCTGTAGGCAGGGCTTGAGAAATCTATAAATAACTCTGAAGTCATGCTGACTCTTAGAGGCCCTACAAGGGTCGTCTGTTGTGTTTTTCTCCTCGCCCTCATATTGATCACATTGTGTCATTGTGACAGGAGCCCCAAGCCTCGTGCGTAGATGGGAGTCAGAAAACAGTTTGTCCAAATACTGCATCCACCTGAGCATCATGATTAGCAGCTCTCTGCATGCATTGCTTAATAACACCTATGTTCTCTGGTCACTGTGGGAGGTAATTGCTGGGAATGAAGCATCAAATGAACAATGTCTGAGCGGGATGGGATTAGTAACGACATAGGTGGGAATGACAAGGAGTAGACATGATTCATAGAGGATGGCACAACCTCTCCCTCGCACTCACCTCACACAGTCTGGTCAGGTAGTCCACAATATTCTGTGGAAACGTGTTCTTTACTGTGCACTGGTCATTGTTTTGACAACATTTTTAACTGCAGAAACAATAACCGAATAAAGTAATAAAGTTCAGTTCTTGATCCGAAAAGTCCAGGACTGGATAAGTGCACTCGTGATTAGTATGTGCTCTCCAGTGTGCACGGCTGAAGACCTTGACAAGTGCTTTCACATAACCTAGTTACTCTTCTGCGGCAGCGCAACACACATTAACTGCGCTTGCCTTTCCGTTCTGGTGATATGTTACTGTTTTGTGAAAGCCTCTCATCCCTGTTTTTCATCACTGTCGATTTTGTGAAAAATAACGAAAGGTTTTGGAAAGCTGTGTTTATAATGCTCGTTGTATCTTTCATTTTCAGTCTCTGCGTGGAGAATCTTGCGTGTGAGTGATTTTGTGAGCGGGCGCAGGTGACAACATTGCTGAGTGCAAAAAGTTGTAATAAACCATAGAAAATACGTGTCTAAAACTGTTTTTCTTGTTTGTGGTTATCAGCTAACCGCTAACTGCTCACAGAGCCGACTGCACCATTCCCCCCCCCCCCCCCCCCCCAGCGCTGCTCCCAGGCCCTTTTATTGGACTTCAACCTTGTTTACACTTGTACAGTAAAACATCTTTACTGAGACTATTGAAATAAACATTTGCGGTTCCCTCCGGTGAGGCGAGTCCGAGGTGCATCTTTGCACAGAGCCTGTGCAGACGTCTGTTAAAATGAGAGTTGAGGTGAAAACGACGGGGAGGAGATTAGCCAATTGTCGGCTGTGTTAATTTGAAACCCGAGTGCGCCTCTCTAATTGGTGTTTGTTTTTCTCCCAGGGTTCCAGGTTGGTGTGGTGAGAGAGCAAACTAACTGTGGGGAGGAGGACTGCCGGGGGTGTCGTGTCCCTGGCTCGCGAGGTAGGAGTCACACGAACCATCGGCACACCGTTTATCCGTTTAATGCCGTTGGCGCAATTGTGAATGAACCCTATAAAATGAATTGCGCGCATTGTTTGAATTGGCGTGTGGAACAGATCCAACGCGACCCGGCGGGTCATTCGTGAACTGACCCCGACGAGAACCTAGGATTTCTTACTTTAGGGGGTATTTTTATTTCATACATACTTATTTTGTATGCAAATGACACCTCTTTGGCTTTGTGACAGTTCCCTCGAATGAAAGTTTAACTGAACTTCTCTCCGGGGGAGTTAACATGTAACATATTGGCAGCCATTCCTTTGTCTGGGTTAATATGTGTTGCTTCTGAGAAGTGTGTTTTCTGTTCTTGTTGAAAAAATGATTGCTACATACTTGACTATGTAACACTCTTCCGATTTCATCCTCACTGACCGGCAGAGGCAGTGCTGAACACCGGGCCTGGCAGCCATCCAAGGTTCACAACCGTTACATCAGTACCCACATAAGCTTGATACTTTTACCTCATTTTTGGGTGCCATTTTCATGAGTTGGCTTTCCTGGCTCACAAATAACAATCTTTGGAAAAAAAGAAAAACTGTTTGCATGATGAACTGGTCCTGGTATTTCCAGTCATAGCAGCGTTGGGGCAGGGATTGTTCTTGTTGCACTGCGCCCTCTGCCCAGCGCCGGCCAGGAGGCTGCTATTGTAAAGCACAAGGAAGGGCTTGGTCCAAAGAAAAATATCCCGCTGTATGCCAGAGGAATAGTCCAGCCGGGTGCAGCTGCCAGATAAAATCAGATAGTCGGGGGGTGGGGGGAGGGCACAGCAACGGGGTGGTGGGGGTCGCAGGTGTGCACTGTAGTAGCGGTGTCCCCCATGCACCATGCCAAGGCTCCTCAGGGATGGTGTATAAACTTTCCCTGTTTGTCACTCAAAGTATTTGTCGTTTTGTTCAGTGTGTGTGTGTGTGTGTGTGTGTGTGTGTGTGTGTGTGTGTGTGTGTGTGTGTGTGTACCTATATTCTTCATTCCACAACCAATACCAACACCATCTCCTAAAGCGTTGCGTTCGAGGAGCCGGTGTATCACTTTCTTGATTTCCTGTCCAGATTAACCATAGATCAAGCCCACGTATTAACCTTAGGTCAAATGCACACAATGCCTGTGAAGGCACAGCGTTCTAGCAGACACAGAGTTGGATATGTCCTCAGTTGGAAGTTCGGATCCAGCCGAGAGACAAGTTGAACAAGAACAGGGCATGGGAAGGAGCATGTGACGTTTTTGTTTACATATTTCATGTTTTGAATCATATGAATCTTTGCAGCTGGTAGCCACAGTTTAAATAATATGCTACCCTTGCAAAGAGTCGTATTCCTGACAATACAGTGAAGTTGGAGAGAATCTAAAAACTGTGGCACATTCCTCTTCTGTCATCCTCACCCTGCAAATATTGACTCACTGCCTGACGAGCACTGCAGGTTGGGAGTGGAGCCGACTTTTCAGCATAAACAGTAGAACACAATACTTGCAACTTAAGGCTTATTCAACAGTTGTTTTGATAAATTGTTCTCGTTGGATTTTACACACAGGGTTGTATTACACTTACAGCAACAAGGCAGCAGTTCTTGTCAGTTTGAGTGGAATTTGCCACTTGACTGTGTTCATGATCTCCCGTGTGTGTGTGTGTGTGTGTGTGTGTGTGTGTGTGTGTGTGTGTGTGTGTGTGTGTGTGTGTGTGTGTGTGTGTGTGTGTGTGTGTGTGTGTGTGTGTGTGTGTGTGTGTGTGTGTGTGTGTGTGTGTGAGTCGAGCCTCGCCCTCGGTCAAACACAGCGGAGAAGAGGCAGGCAAGGAAGAGAGACTGCATGTGCCACCGTAAAGTTATCACCTATTTTCTGCACTGCTACTCTCGCTCACTTCTTCAAGGGCCAAAAACAATCTTAAAATTCCCCCCGAAAACGTCTTGAGAACTGGCTCCAATTCACAAGCAGTCTGAGTCATTCTCCCTGGTTTCATATTTGCACATTCAAATTCTTTTCTGGGGAATGCGAGGAAAATGCTTGCACTGTAGAGACCTGGAGGAGATGTCACCAGACAAAAATAAAAATTCTTCTCAGCGATAATCTGATGCCAATCAAAATCAGGGCTGCTGGAAGCTAAAACCGTCGTGAAATCCACAGTGTCCCCGATTAACTAATTGATTCCCAGTTCACGGCCTTCAAGCCCGTAGCCTAATTAACCCCTCTCGCCTCTTGTGCTACTTAATCAGTTTCTCTCTGTAACTACTAACAACTAAAATCAGCAAAATGTCAAACCAGCCCACTGGAGACAATCGGTCGGCTTCCTTTCAAAAGCCTGTTCATCTTTTGATCTTAATGTTGTTGTCCAAGGCGTCCTCCTTGGCAGCTGAGCGGAGGGAATGGGTTCAAACTTGGTATTGAGTAACACGCCTATATTACTCAGGTGGTCTGTGTGTGGTTGTGATGGTCCTCTCCAGAGAGAGGGGGATCTGAGGTAAAGCAGCTGTCTTGAGTGCTTTGCGTTCTTCTAGTGAAGTGTGTTTGTGTGTGTGTGTGTGTGTGTGTGTGTGTGCGCCTGCCTGCCTGAGTCCTATATGTGTCAAATCAACTACTGACCTCCAATAGCTGTCGTGCACTTTGTACCTCGGATGGTAATATCTTCTCGTGCTGTAAATATATTTAATATTAGCCCGCAGTAACACGTTAGAGGATGATTATCCACCTTTGTTCGAAAGACTCATTCAAATGATTACGTAGTGATTTTGCACGGAACTGTACCGCACAAAGATGTTTTTTAAATTTTATCCGTAGAATAGGTTAATTTAGAACGATTCGATCGATTTGATTCAGTGACTTAAAATCGATTCAGTAACTTTACAGTGCAGGCAAAGTTTCCAGGATCCCTGTTGTTTCTTGTAAGGAAATCAGGTTTAAATTAATTATGGAAATTATAAACAAGCAAACAACAATTAATGGCAAATGTATTAACCTTTTATGTGAATCAAGTGCCATTTTCAATGTAAACATTACACAATAATTACACAATGTTTGGATCAATTCACAGAACCCCGGATTTTCAACCACATTGTGGGGTTGCATGTCTTTACAGCTAAACTTGTTTGGCAATTGTTACTGTGATGTTGAGTTTGGTGCTGGCGAGGCCTGAGGTGTCTGCAGAGCTGGAGTTACCTGCTGCTGCTGCAGCGGTGACGCTGCCAGCGGTCCTGACTGTCGGCGTTGTTTAATCCCACGGCGCCTTAGTAGATGGCCGGAAAGATTCGTCGTGTTTCCGTGGTTTTTATTTGGCTTCTACATATTCTACAAACAGCGGCCGACTTATTTAGCACACCTCCGTGTCTAAAGTGCTAAAAAACAAACAAACACTCATCCATACCGTTTTTGTACTTGAATCCAATGTGCAGTTTCCAAGTATCGATACAATTGATTATGTACCATTTCAAATCGATTTGTAATCGATATATGTCGTCCGAAATTCCGATTTGCGGAGTTCAGTTGGATCGCAGGAATATAAATTGATTAATCGATTCAGGGAATGAATCGTTACACCCCTACAAGCAAGCAAAGCAAAGTTACTCCTTTCCCCCATCAATGTACCATTGGATTTTGACACCAGATTAAATAGTAATTGGTTGCAGCGTTTTGTTCTCTAAGCCTTTCATAAACCTCTCAACTATAAAGTTATTTGTTTGTGTTTGCATGGTTTTGCAACAAAAGGAATGCAGAGTTAACTGCATAAAATCTAGTGATGATCTTGGTTTTTCCCCAGGATCCTTCTACAACTCAGGAAGCTAAGCTAAGATGTGCCTAATATGTGGTGACAAACAGCAATTTTGGAATCCGATCGCTCGTGATCCTCTGGTGTCTCGTCACGGTTTTGATTTGCTGTTGTGCAGCTGAAATGTTTTTTTCACGCTGACATTTTTTCCGGTTGTGTTTTGCAGTGAAGAAAGGAGGAGCTTGGCAAACTGTTCTGCATCATGGAGAAGGAAGACCTGAAGGTCCTCAACAAAGGGGAAGAGGAAGAGATGGTGCGATTCTTTTATTGAATTTAACGTCAGGGCCGATGTGTGCATTTTTGCTTTTTGCCCTTTTATAAGACTGCGTCCCCTTTTCTGCTCCCGCCCTCTAGGAGCTGCAGGGCTACCGTCTGTGTCGTTGGCGGGTGGCCCTCGTGGGCCTCGGGGTGCTGTGCACGGGGGGCTTCCTCCTCCTGCTGCTCTACTGGATGCCGGAGTGGTGCGTCAAATCCACCTGCACCCGTACCACAGCCCGTGATGCCAAAGTGGTATTGCTGCGCTCCACAGTAAGTCGCAAGTGACCCTGCAATAATGAATCACTGAGTCAATGGGGGGCAACTACTACTTGGATGATCCATGCAACGTTCCAATGTTTTTTTTAGAAGCAATTGTTTGCCCGACTGACACTCGCTACTTGCTGCGTATAATCAAAGTCTCATTATGCCATCGTATGCTTAGAACTTTCCACTTGCATCCTTCTTCGCATCGAGTTTTTGTTAAGAATTCAGTGTGACTGACTAGTTGATATAGAAATCTTAATTTCATGGATGAAATACTCCTTTCCAGAACTGCAGCTTTGTGTGTTTTTCCGTCTAGGATGAGTTCCGACGCTGGTTCCTTGCCAGGGTACGAGTGATGCTGGCCCCGGGGAGCAACCCCTTCCACAGCCTGGAGACCCGGACCACCTCCCCCTCCCCCTCCTCTCCCTCCCGCCCCTTCTCCTCCCCCTCCCGCCCCTTCTCCTCCCCCCATCTGGCCAACGGACATAACCTCGACCCCTCCGATGGCGGAGACTTTGGTGACTACCAGCCCACACAGGTAATATTCATAATGCCGTATCCAGACAAATACAATGTGCTCCATTTGTTCAATAATTCAAAGTGACCTTATTGCAATTGTATATTTGCAGTATGTAAGTAATGTTGACATAAGTCTCATCTGCCCCTCCCCTATTGTATTTCCTTCAGATTCGCTATTTTACCTTCCATAGCACAAAGTATTATTGGATTGACGGTGTGCAGAACTTTGAGGTTTTAAAGTAAGAAATCTTTGATTATCTACAGACATTTTACAGGCTGTTTTTGGTTGCATCCTGGAAGCACTTTTGCTGCAGAAAACTTGGCAAACAAATAGCTGTGAAGAAAAATATTAAAAACAAGCTGTAGTAAATGTCCAAGTTAAGCAGAACTTTTCCAACATTACAAAACTCTGTCCTTGGTCTTAACCAATATTTCCCCTTCAGCGGCCTGGGTGATCTACAAGTCAGCTGCTCCACCCTCCACTCAGAGCACAGTTCAGGCCTGACCAGAAACCAGCAGAAGTACAGGTAACATCTAACCCGTCGTAAAGGCCAGATGGAAGGAGGCTTCTCCCGCCTGTTGGTCAAATTATTCTGTTGTATTTGTTACACTTGCTGCAGTTGTGTAACTACAGAATACAGATGTGTCCATTGTTTGAGTTACACTATCTGTCAGTGTCAGTGGAAGTGGCTGTAGAGATGTTAAAGTGATAATTAATACTGTATAAATCATTTGAATGAGAGGAGGAGGACCTGGTAATTTTCTTAAATGGTACGTTGCCGTGTATCTGTGGTGTACATCATGTGTATGTGTGCGCGTGTTAAGATATGAACGTCTGGTTCAGAGTTTGCTCATGAATGTCTCTTTCACCTCTTGTCAGGAGACTGTTCTTCGGAGTGAATGAAATTGCAGTGAAAGTGCCTTCTGTTTTCAAGCTGCTTATCAAAGAGGTAGGACCCAGTTTGCATTCAACACAGGCATCCTTTTCTTTCACCCCGAGTTTGAATCACATTCGAATGAATGACACCGTGTCAACTTATGTGCTCATCTTTTACAAGTTACCGGCTTGTTGGCTTATGGTTTCAGTTCCCGCTAAAGCAAACATATTTAAACCCCACACAAATGATCCAATATAATCTTTTATCTTTCCCAGATAGTAGATAGAACATAGCTATGCACATATTTGTTAAGAAAAGTAGTTGTCAAAGCTACTCACTGTATTTCTACGACAGGGGTGTATGCATAATATGTTTGAGTAAATACTACACTAATGCCCCCTGAAGACTAACACAGTAATGACAAATTCACACCACAAGGGTAACATTAACCAATGCATCTCATCCCCTTGAATCCCAAACAGTCGTAAAGCATGTGAACTTGATCATTTGTAAAAAAGTAGATGACCCTTCCCCCCATCCTGATTGTCCTGGTAGCATCTTAGTTATGCCTTCAAGTTGATTACTGTTCCTTGTGCTCTACTCTGCAGTTGCCACAGTTCTGACTTTGTCTCCCCCTGCAGGTCCTAAACCCCTTCTACATCTTCCAGCTCTTCAGTGTGATCCTCTGGAGTGCCGATGAGTATTACTATTACGCTGTGGCCATTCTTTTCATGTCGGTCATATCCATAGCTACCTCTCTGTACACCATCAAAAAGGTGAGCTTCACGAACTCATACCTGTGTCAGATGGATCAAGAAGCTGTCTAAATTTTCTAATCTATATTTCTTTGTTCTTTTCCAGCAATACATCATGCTTCATGATATGGTGGCAACTCACAGTACGGTCCGTGTGTCTGTATGCCGAGCCAACAATGGTTTGTTGAATATTTAATATTTGTGTTTTTCTGTAGCCTCCGTAGAGTAACTTTAATAACAGTGCAAGGCATGTCTGATTTGTATTTGGTTCCTTTTTAAAGCACGCTTTCTGAAGCAAACCTGATGTTAGACATTTGTCCTTGTTCAGAGTGTGTCCAGACTCAATTACACTGTTGCACTGCTTTGGCTGTCATCCAGATGTCCTTTGGGGAGGGGAAATGCAGACTTTGGGGAAGACATGGCGGGCGTACTGCACATTCTTTTGTGTGTCCAGAAGTCCTTTTAAACAAGTGATTGCGCCTGCAGAGATGATGCCGAAAATGGCACGGCTGGTGTCTCACAGGACGAAACTTAGCTCAGTCCTCCTCCTTTAGAAATATTGCGTTGGAAGTCTGTACACAGTTTAATTTATGCGTCCATTTCCTGCACATTTCCCTGCATGTGATACCCAAGCTTTTTTTCCAGGTTCCTAGAGAGGCTTGTGTAATGAGAGATGTGCTGCACAAGACTCTGGGCCTCGGACACAAAATATCTCCTCCCCTACCTCCACATGCACCTTCTGCTACTGCTACAGCCCCTTCACACACGTTACACCACTCTACATGCGCGGCGGTTTTTGTCTTCCATTCTGTTACCCACACTGCACTCCAACTGACTGTGTTTAATGCTCCTCCAATGCACCCCCACCCCCCTCCCCTTCCTGGCAGAAATCGAAGAGATTTTGTCTACTGATCTGGTGCCCGGTGATGTTATGGTCATCCCCAGCAATGGGACCATCATGCCATGTGACGCCGTGCTGGTCAGCGGCACCTGCATTGTCAATGAAAGCATGCTCACAGGTTAGCGGCAACATCTGGACATTTAAGTAACTTAAGAATGAGAACCACCTTTGCAATATTTGTACATGTACTTCACAAACGAGCACAGGAGACTCCAAACCGCAAATTTCTTTTCCTTTTTAATCGCACAATAGCCAGAACTCATATCAATCTAACCCCCATCAGGTGAGAGCGTTCCTGTGACAAAGACCAACCTCCCCAACCCATTGCCTGGAGAGACGGGGGAGGCGACCGACTGTGTCTACAGCACGGAGGAACACAAGAGACACACGCTCTTCTGTGGCACCAACGTCATCCAGACCCGCTTCTACACAGGAGACCTGGTCAAGGCGGTGGTGGTCAGCACAGGTGTGTGTTCAGAACGCTAGTGTTAGGTTAACTGGATCTACATTTCTTTGCTATATAATTGTGGGTATGAAAACATAAAGTGACCTATTTCCATGGGATACTTTATATTTATACACTATACATTTATACATTATATTTAAGCTTTACTGAGGGACATGACGTCATTCGACTTTGCCTGTCTGAAAAACATTCTAATAACAACCTCTTGACCTTCAGGTTTCAGCACAGCCAAAGGCCAGCTGGTGCGCTCTATCCTTTACCCGAAACCCACCGACTTCAAACTGTACCGTGATGCCTACCTCTTCCTGCTGTGTCTGGTGGCTGTAGCTGGAATTGGCTTTGTCTACTCCATCGTCCTCAGCGTCTTGAACAAGGTATTCTTGCGATTGACCAGCGAATTAAACAAATGCCAATGTTCTGATTTCGGGATCCATAGGTTCAGAGTTTTAGGAGTGAAGGGGGAGAAAATATGATTAAGTCTGTATGGAATTCAGATCTAGTTCTGTCTCATAGAACATTGACGGTTTCTTTTTGATTAACCTACTTGTGAGCTGCCCAATACAACCACAGCTTTCTTTGTTGACCAGCTCAATATGTTTGACGCTTATAACTGAACCTTTTTTGTTGTCGAAATCCCTTTAAAACAAACTCTAGGCGAATTGTGTTTTGTTGTCGTCTGATACTTATTGACTGGTGTTTTATCCTTTCCCTCCCTTGATTTGCAAAAGCTTTCCCAACTAAAAATGGCAATGCAAAATTTCTAAATCTGACTGTATGATTGTAGGGCTGTTGTAGGATTATAGGGTTGTTGAGGAGTTAGCATCAGGTTATCGGGATCAGTTCTTTTGGATGATTAATTTGGATTTTCTGCGGAAATGAGCAGTCAGAGGAGAGACTTGCTGTATCACTGTTACCAGTTCAAAACTGACATATTTGACTCTCAAGGTTCGATTTTAGTCAACTGTTCAACTAATGAGGGAGAGTGAATGGAGAATCTCTTCTAGTTTTAAGAAAAACTCAGATGAAACGTTTCCTGACTTAGTTCCTTTCTGCCTGCTCCAGGTCCCAGCAAAGACTATCATCATTGAGTCCCTGGACATCATCACCATCACTGTGCCGCCTGCGCTGCCAGCCGCCATGACAGCCGGCATCGTGTACGCCCAGCGACGCCTCAAACAACTCGGCATTTTCTGCATCAGTCCACAGAGGATCAACATCTGCGGTCAACTCAATCTGGTCTGCTTTGACAAGGCGAGTACAAGTGGTTTTGCTGCTGCTGTTTATGCTCTTCAAGTAGTCCGCACTTACTTTAGAGATGGATGAAGAAGAGTGCAATTTCATGGAGGCCAACAAGAAAGTAAACATCTGAAATAAAACAAACCCAGTGATCTGACATTACTAGCTGTAGAACCTCTAGAATACTTTAGCGATTAGATTTCGATTCCATTCGACTTGATAAACACGTCTTTCTGCTTACAGACTGGAACTCTGACAGAAGATGGATTAGACTTATGGGGAGTCCAGCGGGTTGAGAATGGCAGGTAAGCTGTACTCTGATGAGTCAAACGCTTCCTGATTATCTGGTGGCAAATATTCGTAGAGTGTATTTTGTGAGTTCTCAGATTGTGTCAAATTTTTCATGACAAATCATTTTTCTGCAATATCCTAGTTGTCGTGTTGTGCATGACTATTTAGCGAGTAGATGTTATTGATTCTGTGGTTATAATGTTTAGAAGAATAATGGTCGCAAGAATCCCTGATGATAATAATCATGCAGTGTTACTGTTCTTAAATTCATACATGTCATTGTACTCCATTGCTTTTGATCAGTAAAACTTCTTTCCTCGTCCACCATCTGTCTCTTCAGTTTCCATCCGTCAGAGGAAAACGCATATAAGGAGAATCTTGTCAAGTCCCAGTTTGTGGCTTGTATGGCCACCTGCCACTCTCTCACCAAAATAGAAGGCCAGCTGTCTGGAGATCCGCTGGACCTTAAAATGTTTGAGGCTATTGGCTGGGTGAGTTGTTCTGTATCCACCCTCAAGCAAAATGTTGGTCAAAGCAGCAAAGTGGGGATGTAATTAGTCTCACTATGGGGAGAAAATAGCACTCAGAAATCATTTTGTGTGCAGGATAACCACGTGAGAGAAAAGGCGAGGGATCTAAAAGATAGTCATTCATTTCTACACATTCTTGACATTTCTTAGTTTGGTTGCATCAACATTTTTTATGAATGTTATTTTCTCAAAACCTTTGTCTGCTTAGATCCTAGAGGAGGCCACTGAGGAGGAAACATCTCTCCACAACCGCATCATGCCCACTGTTGTTCGACCTCCAAAACAGCTGTTGCCCCCAGAGCCTGCCGCGACACCGGAGCAGGACATGGTACTTTGAGCAACCCAGTCATTCCTCAAAATTGAAAGATATAAAATGTTAGCAATCTTGTGTTGCATATTTCATTTTTATTGTGGCTTTGCATTTAATATTCCTTCACTGACGTTTATTGGCTATTTTTAAAACCAACATACTCTTGTGGTTGTGTATATTTATGTTGCATTGAGGTAAAACAAAAGCTACATTATTAATACTTATTAGTTTATTTGTGACTCATCCCACTTTGTCTTTTTCTCATTCTAGGAACTCTATGAGCTCTCAGTAAGTTGTCTGATTCCTTTATTTTTATTGAGTTGGTTGAATGTGTTATGTCTCTTATTGTCAAATGAATAACTCATAACACAAGGATGTGATTGAGACTGTAACCATAACTATTAAAGATTTACCACAAAACGTTTTTATTTTAATTAGAATAGTAGCGTTTTATTTACTAATCTTGGCCAGTTGATATAAATCAGTTTAAGATTAGTTGATATATTTTAATATTATTTATTTAGACTTTCCTATCAAAAAAATCTGGATAATCTTCTTAATCCTGAAATCTTGCAGTTGTTCATTTTGTAGCATTACCAGTGAAGTTTTCCTTTTTATTTTTTCCATCTTCTCCTTGACGTAAGTAATGAATACTGATATTTTTCTCTTTCTGTGTGGCTGTGCATATATAGTCAGCGTATGAGATAGGAATCGTGCGCCAGTTTCCCTTTTCTTCAGCCCTCCAGAGGATGTGTGTGGTGGCGCGTCTGCTGGGGGAGAAACGTATGGATGCCTACACGAAGGGAGCCCCGGAAGTGGTGGCTAGTCTCTGCAAGAAAGACACCGGTGAGCCGTCTGATTCCAGTTACTGCTACGGTGCTTTATAACACTGAAAGTAGTATTAGTTTGGGTGCAGGCTCCATCGATGGGTGCATTATTGGCCAATAAGCAAGAGAATTTGAGATAGTGGAGATCCACCAAATTACAATGTCCAGCTGCATTCTAGAAAAGGCTTTACAACCAGTCCTGAATAAGGATGTCCGCCTCTATTGCATCCCTTCCACAGAAGTCCGATCGCCTACCTCTCTAGATTGACAAATTTCTTAAAATGCCTTGCCGTCTCTTTGCAGTGCCAGAAAACTTTGCCGAGGTTTTGGAGGGCTACACCAAGCAGGGTTTCAGGGTCATTGCTCTGGCTCACCGCCGACTTGAATCCAAACTCACCTGGCACAAAGTGCAGAACATCAACAGGTAGGGTTGTGTTCATTATCGATACTCTCGTAGTTCCTTCAATCGAACCTATTCAATCCAACTTCTCTCCACTTCCCACTGAAACTTGCGTTCCTTTACACTACAGATGTGTACTGTGTATTTTCTCTTGAATTAGGGATCACATTGAGGCAAACATGGATTTCCTTGGCCTGATCATCATGCAGAACAAGCTGAAGGCGGAAACCCCAGCGGTGCTGCAGGACCTCCACCGAGCCAGCATCCGCACAGTCATGGTTACTGGTGAGAGCATGCACACATTCACACGACCATTAACTAAACTGCTGATGACGTGAACGCTGAAGATGACACAAAAACACAGATTTGCAAACTAATACATACAGCAAACATGACACACAATCTGTTATGTCGTTCTCCAAATCTGCTCATTATAAACCTCTTACTGCCACAGTTAGCATAACTACTAACCGGCAAAAACTGACTCCAATATCCAACAGCGTAGTCTTTATTGTTTTTTCTAAATCCATGCCTAATCGTCGGCCTTTCCAAGTTTGCTTCACAAGTTTTAAAAATTTTGTGAAAATCTCCCGTTGAAGCTGAATTTGGTGATTCATAATAAATTCGTTTTGTAATCACAATCCAGGTGACAACATGCTGACAGCCATCTCCGTGGCCCGGGACTGTGGAATGATCGCTCCCCGGGACACAGTGATCATTGCTGACGCCCTCCCTCCCCATGACGGACAAGCTGCCAAGATCACCTGGAGACACGCTGACAAGCCGAGCAAGGCGTCTCGCATGGAGGTGAGGCCATTGGGCTGACGCTAACACAAATACCCGTACAAAACCAGCATCTGGTTTAATCTCTTAACAAATGCTTTGCTGGCCTTGACGTAAAAATACTGGGTCGGCACAGGGTCGTTCTTTCAGTGTTTGTCAAATAAATGTTTTCAAACCATTAAATACATTTGTTAGCCTAGTGCAATGCAACAGTTGGATGATTAAAAGAAGTTGATATTGACACAGTCTGAGTAATTGTCTTTGGATCGGATCAATTCTGGATCGGTTGTAATCCTTTACTTTAACAGGACGTGAACATCAGTGTGGATGACGTGTGTCACGTAGATGAGCCCAAAACACAAGAGCTGTACCACTTTGCTATGAATGGAAAATCGTTCGCCATCATCTCCGAGCATTTCCCTGACATGCTTCAAAAGGTATGAGGTCCCTTTTTATGAGTGGAAATCCCTTCAACCTTTTCTCTAAACGAAGAAAGAAATGTTAAAGTTGCTCCTACTGTTCTTTGGGTACAATATCTTTAGTTTTTTAATAATTGGATGTTCTGCGTTGCAGCTGGTGCTACATGGCACAGTGTTTGCCAGAATGGCCCCGGACCAGAAAACTCAACTCATTGAGGCTTTGCAAGGTGTAGAGTAAGTATAATTACCCCAAAAACTATAATAAAGTAATCAGCATTACTCAAACTGAATGTGGGTCAGAATGTTGAAAAAAAAACTATTTATTGAGCACAGAGTCACTGGTCTTCTACATTTACTCACAGCTACTTTGTGGGGATGTGCGGAGATGGAGCAAACGACTGTGGGGTATGTACAGTCATTTCGAAAATAACTTAATTAGCAGAATATCAGATTGACACAGACATTGATTGATTGATTGTTCATCATATTTCTAACTTTCCTCGTATTTTATTTTTCTAACTTTCGCAGGCCCTAAAGCGGGCACATGGTGGTATCTCTCTGTCAGAGCTCGAGGCATCTGTAGCCTCTCCCTTCACCTCTAGGACCCCCAACATCTCCTGTGTCCCCAACCTCATCAAGTGAGTATTTGTTTGTTTTTGTGCAGAGGAAATATGAAGTTTTTGAGCTTTGGGCTTCCAAATTGGTTCAATTTGACCACTTAAATACAAATAAACCACCACATGCTTTTCATGCTGATAAGGGCTTGTGTTGTTGTGTTTGTGTAGCTAAATTACGTACTTGGTCTGTTGCTCTTACAGGGAGGGGCGTGCTGCTCTCATCACCTCCTTCTGTGTGTTCAAGTTCATGGCACTCTACAGTATTATCCAGTACATCAGTGTCACGCTCCTCTACTCTGTATGTAATGCTGCTTCCACAAACAATAGGAGCTGAGGAATGAATGACAAATCCAGACTGTAATCTGTGCTGTTTTGTTTCTTAGATCCTCAGTAATCTTGGAGACTTCCAGTTTCTCTTCATCGATATTGCCATCATCCTCCTCATTGTTTTCACCAGTAGGTATAAGAAAAGTATTGTGAATAAGGGGATGCATTTAACTTCATCATGGGGATTTGTCTCGCTCGTTTACTTCAGGTCTCTTCTCCTCACCTATAATGTCTTATTTTCTTGCATCTTCGTTTCTTTTCCCACCGCACCTCCTCAGTGAGTCTGAATCCAGCTTGGAAAGAACTGGTGTCCCGTCGTCCCCCATCAGGTCTGATCTCGGGGCCTCTGCTTTTCTCTGTGCTGACCCAGATCCTCATCTGCTTGGGCTTCCAGACCATTACATTCCTTTGGGTCCGACAGCAGTCCTGGTACACAGTCTGGACACCACTTACAGAGTGCGTACTTGCTATTATTGTCCATTTGCCTCAGCTACACAAAAATAACATTGCAACAGTGTTGTTAAATAGATATGGTTGAGAGTCATTTCATATGTACAGATTTCTACGACAGTTTACAGAGGACAAGGCTGGAGCAACCTCATCGCACCAAACACGAGATTGTTAAACACTTGGCTGACCATGTCAGAGAGGACATTGGAAATGGCAGCCATAAGCATAATAAAACATACAACAGGTCTAATAGGACAAAAAAGTACACGAATGCCGTCTTTGGCGTTACGATCATGAAAGAACACCAATAGAACATTCAAGCAAACGTTTGACTTTAATCTGTCTTTTTAATCACAGCTATCTTTGCCTTTTTAATTTCAGGAAAAAAACAGTTTACAATGACCTTAATGGTGGGAGATGTGTTTTGACCACACGCTGAAAAATGTGACGTCATTGATTCCTGAATTAAACTCTCCTCCCATCTAGTATCTGCAACTTGTCATCACACGGTAACGTGTCCGAACACAATGACACAGAAGTGGACGACCACAACATCCAAAACTACGAGAACACCAGCCTCTTCTACGTCTCGTCCTTCCAGTATCTCGTTGTTGCTATCGTTTTCTCAAAGGGAAAACCTTTCAGGCAGCCTAGCTACAAGAATTGTAAGAAACTGGCTTCCCTAATGTAGCTGTCTTAAAATAATTGCGTTACTCGTATCTGTTCTAACTCTTTGTGTGTTGTTGTGCTTCAATGTTCTCTCACCAGGGCCTTTTATGCTGTCCGCATTGAGTTTGTATGTTTTCCTGCTGTTCATCATGTTCCACCCTGTCAAAGGCATTGATGAGTTTCTAGAGGTAATAAGACGTCAGCACAAGTGTCGTGCACTGTAGCTTGTTTTGTCATGACGAGCTGCATACTATTATATAATAATATTTTGATACAATATGAAGCCATAGTCCGTCATTTTAATTTTAGATGGGCTTAAGTCAAGTGTTGCAGGCACATAAAGCCTGAAAACAACGCTGTCTTTCCAAAAAAGAAGGTCAGTGTTGGAGTTTCTCTTTCTCTCTCCATACAGATTGTTTGTGTCCCGTTTGAATGGAAGATAAAACTCTTCATCATCATCGTGGTCAATGCTTCTGTGTCTGTATTCGCGGAGGTAAGAAACACTTTGTTCCGCTTTTATAGAAGCTTTTGGTATTCAACTTTTTTTTAAATATTACCTTTTGTTGGGCTTTCGAGAACTATCAAAACAGCATGTGCTGTAGTTTATAGATGGAAGAAAATAATGTATTTGTGTACCACTGGATGATAGTAAGTACCTCGCCAGACTCAGTGCAGCAGTATCACAACGCCTCTGCCTTCCTTATAAATGACTGCCCTCGCTGCGATGCACTCAGAAACCTAGATGAGGCTATTTCCTTAAATTCCAGTCAATGCTCTGTTTTTGTTTTAATTGAATTCAAAATATATAAATATATATATTTTGCACTTGATCAAAGCTTTCTGAATTTTGATTAGCATTTTGAAATGCCAATATCCAAGCACTTTCTTTTTACTAACTGGTTTACTTTAATCTAACCTCACATGTAATGATTAACACTACATTTTGGCTGTGCAAAAACATTTGAAGACTTCTATGCAAAGGAATAAATAAAAATAATACTGAGGCTATGAGAAATCAAATGAGCCATTCTGTAATTTCTTTCACCTGCCCACTGCGCTATTCCATAGACCTTCATCCTTGACATCATCTTATGGAAGCTTGTGTTCAGCCGAGACAAACAGAGCAGCTTTGGCATCACTCCCGTTGCCCCGACGGGACCACAGGTTGGAAAAATCTGACACCTTCTTTCACCCTCGCATTTTCCTCTTGTGTGGTGTTCCCCTCTTTCTGTCCCCACTTCTACCTCTTAATGTTTCGCAGGCACCGGTCTATTGTAGCTACTAACCGAGAACTGCATGTGGAAGAAGTCTGTCTGTTTATCACTTTTTTTCTATTATCTCTTTTAGAGGATCGAGTGAATGAGCAAAGCTCTTCTTGCTGCACCCTTAGTTTCCCTATTGGTGCCTGCGTATCTGTCAGCCAATGCTGTCATGGTTCATATCGAGCACACTATATTTAAAATCAAAGAAAGTTTGTTTTTATTATCGGTGTAGATCTGCTGTGGAATCATTTGTTTGCGCTTTGACTCCATGAGCTTGTTTTTGGGGAGTGGACTCAGACTCAAGAGTTTCATCTCCCTTCTCCTCCCATCCTCCCATCTCCTCCTCTTGCTACTATTTTCTTTTCATTCGTATGTTTTTTTTTTGGGGGGTTGTGGCATTTTCAGGGCTGCATTGACCTGCGAGCGTACAAGTGTCTGTCCCGGCTGTGCTGCCCGGGCAAGAATAATCCGAAGGCTCGCTACATGCATCTGGCCCAGGAGCTCCGAGTGGACCCAGACTGGCCTCCAAAGCCAACCACCACCACTGAAGCCAAGTCCTGTCCAGAAAATGGCTCCACCTATCAGATCATGATCAAGTCCTAGCACCCCCCCACGGCAGCTCACACTATCTAACCTATCCCTCCGATTACAGGAGACGTGTATGCATACGACGCGTGTTCAGTGAATGTACACAGACTGGCTTCTATTACCGAAGGTTTTTGCAGCAACCTCTCTGGACCTAAAGATTTCACAAGAGAACCAAACAAGTCAATTTTTCTCTGGCTCAACCATTCACACAGTCTCAGGTGTCTCTTGCTTGTTCTTTCCATTTAAATATCAGTAGCATTCTACCCAGGCTGGGAGTTTGGGTGATATGCCGAGTTCAATATGCACCTTGACCTCTTCAGAAACAATCTAAAAGATAGTTGGTTGATCAAGAAAGAGGATGGAAGAGAACGGTCTCATTGACCAACACTGTATCATCTGATCGTATCATATGCCGTTTGGATTTCGGAGCAGGCTAAACCTCACTTTAGTTGCTTCCCACTGGTTCACAGGTCCGACTTGTTGCAAGCGGCGCAGGCTCTCATTGCTACTATGTAGTGGTCTTCTAAAGCTAATGTAAATGTACAGAGAGTCATTTAAATAAGAGTAAGAATTACCACCCGGCAAGCACTTGTTAGAGAGTATTGACTCATAACCAAAAAGAAAAGCTTTAAAACCCACTATAGACCCACAGGAATGAACAAACAAAAACTATTTGAGACCGGTATGAAAATAGTTTTCTGAGCACAATACGGGAAATCTTGGAGCAAATTTCCGCCAAGTTGTTGTATATTTGCACGCCTCCGAATTTCTATTGCAGGTAAATGCATAAATGAACTGATTGGCCGCAAACAATTGTAAGGTTTGGAAACGTAACGATAAGTCTTGAAATATCCATGTCTTTCCAAAGTTAACGGGACACAGAAGTGTTTGTAAATCTGCAGTCATCGGCCATAACGTGACGTGGCCTCTCTGAAGATCCTACTGCTGTCCCCGGCCACAATAATAATTAATCCCATATATATTTTTTTAGAACATCCTATACCTTACGTTATAAGTAGGCAAGTTAGGTGAGATGAGAGAGTTTTTGTTGTTGTTTTTTTGTAAATTAATCACAAAATAAAGTACATTATACATCAGATTGATGATTTAAGCTACAAAGTGATGAACCACCTAAACATTTGGCACAATATTACTGCTTCTACAAAGTTAAGGACTAAAGACAACAGTGAGGAAAATGGATTTGCTAATCTGCTCTTAAACACA